>NC_056741.1:51672549-51911703 GCF_019279795.1 Protopterus annectens | reverse complement strand
CTGGAGAGGGTTATTATGGGATACGTACCATCTACTGAAAATAACACAGAATAAGAATGAGAGGGTTATTATGGGATACGTACCATCTACTGAAAATAACACAGAATAAGAATGAGAGGGTTATTATGGGATACGTACCATCTACTGAAAATAACACAGAATAAGAATGAGAGCTGGAGAGGGTTATTATGGGATACGTACCATCTACTGAAAATAACACAGAATAAGAATGAGACCTAGAGAGGGTTATTATGGGATACGTACCATCTACTGAAAATAACACAGAATAAGAATGAGACCTAGAGAGGGTTATTATGGGATACGTACCATCTACTGAAAATAACACAGAATAAGAATGACAGCTAGAGAGGGTTATTATGGGATATGTACCATCTACTGAAAATAACACAGAATAAGAATGACAGTTAAGAGGGTTATTATGGGATATGTACCACCTACTGAAAATAACACAGAATAAGAATGAGAGCTGGAGAGGGTTATTATGGGATATGTACCATCTACTGAAAATAACACAGAATAAGGATGACAGTTAGAGAGGGTTATTATGGGATACGTACCACCTACTGAAAATAACACAGAATAAGGATGGTAAGAATTTCAAGTTATCTTGCCTCCTTACAACTTTGCCACCTATCTCTCCCACTTCTGTCGTGTGGCTTCTTTATACTATGCTATCATCTTTCTGTGCTTCCTGATAGGATGTTAACAGTTTTCTGCTTGTCCTTTCAGCTTCCTGAACTGTTGTCTGGTCACTGGCCTTTTACATGGGTTATATGCCTCTAATCTTTTTTTGCTGTGGTTTTCAGTAGCCCATGTCCTCTCATGATATTTTCCTTTATTATTTTATGTACAAAACTCACTGTTCTTTATTATGATGCATATTCTGTGCATTTATTCTTTAATGTTATTTGGACGTTTTCTATGACATTTTATAACTTTGTACCATTTATACTTACTTTAGATACAATCTGCTCATGTGTATATTTTACCAAGTAATTTAATTTTGTTTTGGTTTCTCTAGTGGAGCTTTTCTACTTTGGTTTCTGCTGAAAAATGGCTATTGTCCAGTCAGACTAACCCGGTCAACAAATGTCAAAATAAATTAAAATAAAATAAATAAACAGAATAAAAATCATTTTATTTTCATATCTGTCTGCCTGCAGAAACATCTCTCTGTCTCTATAATCCTGTAATTTGAATATGAGATGTCTTTCTGGGTTACCTTAGTAGAAGTGAGGGATAAATGTAAAACACATGTGCCCTTCCAGTAAATGCGAATGGAGGTTAGAGGGGGCTAATCCTTGTGGTTTGCAGAACTACACTTGGAGACATTCAGTGATATTGGCACCTTCAGCAACATCTCATAAGCTCAATGACTCTTAACGGATCACATGTGCACCTGGTTTTCTGTCATCAACCTTGACTTATAGTTTTTTTATTTTTATTTTATGATTTCGCTGAGGCCTCATGTTGCTATAACTTGTAACATTTAAAGTAACTGATGATTCTATAAATATTTAAGCTTTAAAGATTTTCACTCTTCAGTGTTTAAGTGTGTACTTTCAGATTAGCTATATCTTCTAAAGCCTTTGTAGTGAATGTAGATTTTTTATTTTAGTAAACAAGGCTGTCAATCTGCAGACGTACAGATGTTTATTTCTTTGGCAGATCACCTGTTGCCTACCTGAAGAAGATTGTTATGACAGGAAAATAATATGTGTTCAAAAGTAGCAACTTAGGTTTTGCTGATTCCTGAAGTCATATGAAAACAGCAATGCACCATTACAGAGAAAAACTTCTGGGTAACTGATGGTATTGGCCCCTGGTTCAAGGTCCCGGCTGAAAAGGCCCTGAAAAGATCAACCCAGCCAGCTGATCATTAAATGGCTATTTAAACAAAAATGCCTTTAATTGCAAAGGACACTGTAGGTATCAGTTCGTAAAGTTTACTGGTGGTGGGAAGATGGGCAGTTTAAAAGACGTGCTGCATTTTAAAACAGCTCATGAAGTTTAGTAGCAATGAGAAGATGTGCAACATTTTAAATCAGTAACAGCACCTTGCAGTTGCAGAAACTATGTCATTCATGCTACAGAGCAGTGATGTTAGTTTGACAGAGAAAGGAAGAGAAACAGTAATAACTCACAGCCATTGGCTCAGCCCTACAATGCTATGGTCAAGTTTCTACAGATTCCTTATCTCTTAAGTATGTTTAATATCCATTTCCTAAAAAAAAAAAAAAAAAACACTTAGGAAACAGGTAGTAGTAGAATTTTCCAGATTTCTTTATCTGGGCATTTTCTGAGTGCTCATTTTACAGGATGCTGTTAGGAATGTATTTATTCATTTCATTTTGTTAATCAGGTCACTCTCTGTTTGCAATGGAGACCCTAGGGAGAAAATATTCATGATGTATGTTTAGTAAAACAATGAGCAAAAAAGTCACACAGAAAAAACAATTGGTTAAAAAAACGCAAAAAGAAAAATCTAGCAAAGCTAGACTTTCCACTGTGTGACACCTTAAACCTCTTGTATTAGAGGCAACATGGGATATATACAAATTATCCTTTAATGGTATCAGGTGTTTCAGCTAAACAGCAATTCTGAATGCTCATTTTCTTTTACTTTGAAGTCTAGTTATAGACAATTTCGGAGCAATAAAACAAAATCCCGCTAGCTGTGGACATTCATGTTTCTGCCTTCTTATAGCATCATCAGCACAACATAAGAGAAATGTTTGACTTTTAGAAACAAAGACATAGTGCCCTTGACTTAGTTAAATCCTGTTGTGGACATTGCCTCCATTAAAACTAACATCATAGCTGGCATTAGACACCCGTGGTACCAGTGGCTGTGGGAGTGGAGGGCGTCCTGATCATCCTTGACTGTGTGGGGACCTTGCAAAAGCTGCCACTATTTGGGGGAAAAGAGGTGAAAAAATCATTAATTCTCTGATTGCATGCTTTATCCTAAACAGGGTTGTGATAAGATCATGTTAGGACAAAGCCAGTAATCAGTGAATAAATGTGAGTAAGGTAAGCAGTAGAGATTGGCAATCCAGAGTGACAGATCTCAATGTTTACCTCAGATTTTAGTAAGAATATACACTCCCAATCTTCAGGGATGGTCTTCTCTTTCAGGAAGTTTATAAATACTGTAAAGACATGAAATACTATACATAACGCTCAACTTCTGATTTCAGTAATTCTGAGCAAAGCCAAAAATAATGGTGGAATAAAAGCTCAAAATTAGGAGCCCATTTGGGACTTCCAGAATGTCTGTACACTCAACTACAGCTTAACTTCAGCTCTCCCACTGAGAAAAAAAGACAGAGATATATGCAATACAAATACCAGTGTGTCAATCAAAAATGGCTCAAACAAAACTGTCATGAAACATAAAAAGCCATCCTGAGCAAGTAAGTGACCCCACATGATTATGCTGAATCCTGTACGAATGCCAGTGGTATCCAGTAAACAGGAGTTCAAAAAAATCCAAGAAAAAAGTAGAAATAAAAACTATTTATTAACATAAAACAAAAGGTTAAGCGCTTTTGTCTCAAACTGTAAGAGACATCATCAGAACAAATACCACTAGTGACAAGATCCTTTATATAACAATCTGTTACTAATTAAGGTAATTAAGGTATGGAAGCACTTAAAGGTACAGGACATAAAAAGCATATAACAGTTCTCTCTCTCTCTCTCTCTCTTTCAGCTTTTCCCGGTTAGGAGTCGCCACAGCGGATCACCTTGTCCGCTCACAATTGGCAGTGGAGTTTTATGGTGTCGAGTTACCAGCCCGGCGCCCAACCTTCCACAGAAGGCACACACATGCACGCACTCACACCTAGGGCCAATTTTAGTGTGTCTAATCCACTTGCAGCATGTCTTTGGGATGTGGGAGGAAACCCACACAACCTCAGGGAGGACATGCAGACTCCACACAGAAGAACTTATTTAGAATTGTTAAAAAGCAAATAACAATTATAAATAAGTTAAATAAAACATAAAAAATCCATCCTATAGTCAATAATGCATAAAATCAGTTCAGTTATAGAAAAAGATATATAAAAGGAGCATATATTTTGTTGAAAGTAAGATTTATAAATTAAGGGCACTTTTTTAAGAAGGGGAACTACGTACAATTGTCATTCATACCTGGGGCTACCATGGCATGTAGTTTTAACTGCCAGTGTAATTCTCTGATCTCCAGGTCTAATTCCCACCAACCTCCTCTTAGGTTGTCAATAGCAATGTCCAGAATCCCAATTCTGAAGCTACTAATACCTTTGTACACTAAACTGTGTTTGTAAAGGGCATTATTTGTATTAGCTTTATTAATAGCATGTAGGTGTTCATAAATGCACTTCATAAGGCTTCATTCTTATAGGTGTTCATAAATGTGCTTCCTAAGGCTTCATTCTGTTTTCCCTGTATAGAAAAAGATACATGTGGTACAGAAGGCGAGGTAAACAATGCCTCTAGTACCCCAATTGACCTTTTTCAGCATAATTTTGAAAGGTACGTGTTCCAAAACAATAGTCTGGTCTTCCATAATAAAGGGACACTGTTGACATGCCCCACATTTTGTTGGCCCTTTCTCTGGTATCTGATAGTATAATAACTTATGTTCAACAAGCCATTTTAAATTCTTTCCTGCCTTATAAACAGAACTGGGGACTTGTCCAATATATTCAAGAATGTCAGGGTTACTTTTAAAAATAGTCCATTTTTTCTTATATATGTTTCACTTCCTAACTACCCATACCATAAGGTAGTACCATGCTACTTTGAAAGTTTAAATTATTATTTTGCACCTTATCATGTGTAGCTAAGATACTGTTATTTAAGAGGGGTTTGAATTTATTACCCCATCCTGATTTGACTTCCTGGACTATTGTCATCAAGTAATCTTGTGGGTACCCTCTTTCTTTGAACATGTCTACGATAGTATTAACTTCAGTCAGGAAGCTGCCCAAATCCGGGCACATCCTAACTGCTTGTATCAAGTGTCCATTAAAAATGTTTTTCTTCGTGTGTCCTGGATGGTTACTTTGATAGTCTAGGTAGTTGCTAAAGAAAGTTTTCTTTCTAAAAAATTTTAAAGCAAACTTTCTATAAGCTTTATCTTTAAACAAGGTTATACCTAAAAAATCAGATTTGGTTCCTATGAATAAAAAAACGTCACCAACGCTGTTAAGGTAATTCAAAAATACTTCCATTTTATTAGCTGACTTCCATAGAATAAAAACATCATTAAGGTATCCATAGTAAGCTAGTCAGTCTTCTGGAATTTTGAGCCAAAGACGTGTTTTTCCTCCTACTTATATAAGATTAAATTGGCATATATGGGTGCACAACTCGCACCCATAGCTACCTCTTTGACTTGTTTGAAGTATTCCCCTACAGACATGAAATAATTACTGTTCAAATATATTCCATGGTAGCCATCAAAAAGTTCAGCATTGTATCACTTAAGGTGGTTAATTATCTAACTGCATCATAAAATAAGTCAAGTCCTTCAACATGGAGTATGGAAGTAAACAGGTCTTTGACGTCAGTTGTTGAAAAGCTGCACTCATCACTAAACCAACTGGCCTGGATTTTAGTTAGAAAATCCCATGAATCCTTTAATAAATAATCAACAGATTTAATTAATCCTTAAGTAGCCTGTCTACAAATATCCCTAAAGAATATGAAGGACTATTGTGAGCTGCTATTATGACCCTGAAGGGAAGTTGGTCAATGCTCTTATGGATTTTTTGGACTCCAAATGCCAGAGGGATAATAAGATGTTCTAATTTCAAAAATTCAAATAAATTCTCGTTAATAACTCCCTGTAAGAGGGAGTCTTCGAGAAATAGCTGAATTGTTCTATGCATAATAAATACTTCATTCCTTGAAGTCTGTTGGTATTTATCTGTATCGTAGAAAATTTCTAATAGTTGCTTATTGTAATTCATTCTATCAAACAAAACCACTCCCCCACCTTTGACAGGTTTCATAATCCTAATATCCCAATTTGCCCTTAATTTTCTTAATAATTGTGTTTCTTCTTTTGACATGTTATAAAAACTCTTTTCTTATGGTTAAGTGTGTTGTGAATATCTCCCACACAGGACTTTTCAAATACTGAAAGGAGGGGGTGGAGGGGTGGGGTAAAACAGCTTTTCTTATGCATAGTACTACCAATGTTTTTAAGTGAACTACCACCAAGAGGAGTCAGTAGGAGATAACTGCAGACGCACCTGGAGGTGTCACTGGGATGTAATGAGTTAACTCAGGAGGAGATGGTATAAAGACAATGACGTACAGTCAATCTGCAGGAAGGTCTCCAGGAATGGATGGTTTTCCTGTGGAAGTTTGGAATCTAGGAGGGACAAAAGTGATAAAGCTCTGGAAGGCTTTGTTTAACAGTATTTTAAAAGAAGAGGCAGCGCCAACATCCTGGAAGAAAGCTGTGGTGCACTTAATATCTAAAAATGGTATAGACCCATCAGACCCAGCTTCATATAGGCCCATTCAATTTTGAACCATGATTATAAAGTGTTTATGTCTTTAATACCTATAACAATGGCAAAAGTGTTGCCAAAATTGATAGATGTGGAGCAGTGAGATTTTCTGGAGAGGAGACAAACATTTGACAAGATTTGTAGAACAATTATGATCCAGATGGAAGCAGAGTGTAAGAAAGTACCTGTGTTATTGGTGGGTCTTGATGCAGAGAAAGCATTTGACAGAATAAGCTGGGATTTTATGAGTAGGGCAATGGATGCATTTGCATTCCCTGGTACAATAATAAGGTTAAATAGGCAGGTATCTAAGGGATTTGTGGAAAAAAAATAAAGTGGGAGGGTTCCTCTCTGATAGGTTGTGTCTGATCAGAGGAACCAGGCAGGTGTCCTCCTTCCCCTGGTTATTTGCTTTATATTCCAGGCAGGTGTCCTCCTTCCCCTGGTTATTTGCTTTATATTTAGAGACATTTGACAAAGAAAACAATGGACTCAGAAATTCAAGGATTTAAATGATATGGTAATCAAGAAACAATGGCTTTATTTTAGACAATATTATTTTGTACCTGTTAAAACCAGAAAAGGATATATCAGTTCTATGGAACATTTTGATACAATTTCAAGTCTTTTCAGGATATAAAATGAATGCAGATAAAACAAAAGCTATAGCTGTAACCTATGTACCCAACACGTGAACTGATCCAGCAATACCCATATTTGTGGGGACATGATAAAATAGACTACTTAGGCGTATGGGTTAAAAAGAATTCTGTTATGGCAGCTAAAGATATGTGGGAAGAGACTAAACAAAAGATAATATAAAACTGAGAAACTGGAAGCCCTTGTTTATGGATGTGGATAGTAAGATACAAGCAGTGAAAATGTTTTAGTCCCTTAGTTTTATATACAGATCAAGCATATTTTAACATCCAGAGGAGAATTTATGGACAATAATTAATAAAGAGTTGAAGGAATTTATCTGGAAGGGGAAGATGGCATGGAACAAATGGAATAAGTTGATCTTTCTTACAAAACAAGGTGGTTTAGGATTATCTGATATGAAGGGATATTTTAGAGATACACAGTTAAGGCTCATATATATAACATAAGCAGAAAGCTATAATTCATAATACAAAAGGGATGACGTTGAAACAGGAGAACATTTGTAGAAATAAGGAGAGACTTTGGATGCAGATCCTTAAGGAGAATAGCAACAGCCATATAGAACATTATTTTATTATTACCTTTTAAACCAACTGTATTTGAAGTATGTAATATTCAGTGTTGAGGAGTGATAGGCCATTGAGTTCCCATATGACAGAGCAATGGATGGCACAGGATGAAACTGAAGAGAATATAGGTTCATAGGTGAGTACCAGGCTAATGGCCCTGGAGCCAGTACAAGCCTGGCCCAAGAATATTCCCAGTCATCCTGCTGCTAGACGTAAGTTCCTTGTGCCCCTATCGAGCAAGGCTGTTGAAGTGATCCCCAGGGTGAATTTCCTATTACCCATCCACTCATCAAGATTTTTCTTGAAGAGGGCTAGTGAGGTGCTCTGCTTGACGTGAATGGGGAGTTTATTCCAGAGTATGGGAAGTCCCTGAGTTAGGAACCTGTCCCTCCAGCAGATTCTGTTTATTGTGGTGATGAGATTGAGGTCTTTGGAGCATGTGGTACGGTGGGATTGAGGCTTTTTCAGATGAAGCATGCCTAGCAACACTGAGTCAGACATGGCTTTGTATGTCAAGCAGAGATCGCCTCTAAGTACACGATATGAGATGGAGTAAAGCTGGAGTCTTTTGAGTCTTTCAGTACAGGACATGTGTTTGAGTCCTAAGATCCTCTTTGTGAGGAATTTTTGTGGCCTCTCCAGTTGTTGTAGGTATCTAGTGAAGTACATGCCAAATGGGGCATTGTACTCTATAATGGGTCTAATGAGGGACAAGTAGAGAGGGATTATGACTTCTTTCTTTCTAGATGAGAAAACCTTTGCAATGAGGTGTGCCACGTAGAAGTACTTTCTAATGACAGTGGCAACACGGTTGTCGAAGGAAAGGTTGCTGTCTACTTGTGTCCATAGACATCTTATCACACCACTGGAGTTACGTGGGCTACCGTCGATGTGCTAGTTCATGGGCACTGTGTTTTTACTGAAGGGAACGACAATGCATTTTTTAGCATTGAGCTTAAGGCCATGGTTCTGGCACCAGTCGTTGGTCTCTGTGAGGCATTTTTGTAGGATGTCTACATCAGCTTGGGAATCAATAATAGCTCCCAGTTTGCAGTCTTCCATGAATTTGGTTAACCAGAGTCCCTTTGTGTTGGCTTGAACTTCAGGGAAGTAGATGCCAAATAGGAGAGGACCCAGAACAGATCCCTGTGGGACTCCACTTGTAACTGCCCTGTAGTCACTTTCATTGTGTGGGTTCTGTCCATGAGCCAGTTGGCAAGCCATCTTATGATGCAGAGATTAATGCCTAGGTTAGTGAGTCTATCAATGATTCCTGAGTGGGGGATGGTGTTGAAGACCTTGGCTAGATTAAGGTAGGCTATATGGACTACCTTGCCTTCATCCACCGCTCTGGTGACAGATTCGAAGAAGTCTATCAGATTGAACAGACATGGTCAGCCCTTCACAAACCCAAACTGTGTGGTGATCAGAGTTTGAAGGTTCTCTATATCCCTATTTATAAGGTCCATAATGATGCGCTCCATAGCCTTAAATATCAGGCTCGTCAGGCTGATGGGGTGGTAGTTACCAGGTCAGTAGTCGCTCCTGCTTTGTGGAGTGTAATGACAGTAGCAGTGCACCATTTGGTGGGAACAAAGCCTAAAGTGAGGCTGTGGTTGAACAGAGCACTCAGGTGTGGTGCCATTTCCCTTTGTAATTCATTTATAACACAGCCAGGTATATTATCAGGTCCCATGGAAGCTGTATTTTTGGCTTTGGACAGTGCAGTTTCTACCTGTGTAGCCATGATATTAGGGATTTGGCATTCCTCGGGTATTGGAATGGGCCCTTTTGGGGGTGAAGGAGGAGTAAAGTTTGCACTAAACCTGTCGGCTAAGATATTGGCAATATCAGTTGCTTCTGTTTAAGTGGTACTGTTGTGCAGTAGCTCAGAGCAAATCTGTGTATTGTTATGCAGATTCTTGAATATCTAAAGAATGCCTTGTGGTTATCTTTAGTATCTGTAGCAATTTTGTTTTCGTAACTACAATATGAACTGGCACCTCACCTAAGTGTCATGTTTAATCATAGCCTCACCTCAGGTTTCGTGCCCACTGAGTGGCGCACAGCTACAGTTATCCCACTCCACAAGGGGGGATCCACCTTGGATCCCGGAAATTACCATCCCATCAGTCTGACAAGCCTTATCTGCAAGGCCATGGAGTGTGTTATCATGGAACTTATAAACAAAGACATTGGCAACCTTCAAACACTGGACACCACCCAGTTTGGGTTCGTGAAGGGACGATCTTGTCTCCTCAACTTGATTGATTTCTTCGAATCAGTCTCCAGAGCCATGGACAAGGGTAAGGTGGTCCACACAGCCTATCTAGACCTTGCCAAGGCCTTTGACACCATTCCCCACTCTGGAATCATAGATAAACTTACTAAGCTGGGCATTAATCCCTACGTCACCCAATGGGTTGCTAACTGGCTTACTGATAGAACCCACACTGTAAAAGTAGCCAACTCCAAATCCAGCTCCAGACAAGTGACAAGTGGAGTACCTCAGGGTTCAGTCCTGGGACTGCTCTTGTTTGGCACCTACTTCTCTGAAGTACAGGCCAACACTAAGGGACTCTGGATAACAAAGTTTGCAGATGACTGCAAACTGGGAGCCATTATTGAATCCCCAAATGATATGGGTACTCTACAAAAGGGCCTTACAGAAACAGATGCTTGGTGCTAGAGCCATGGGCTCAAGCCCAATGCCAAGAAATGTATAGTTATCCCCTTTGGGAAAAAACATGTATCCGTGAATTACCATATAGGTGGCAGTACACTAAACACCGAAAGTTTGATAAGAGACTTAGGGACACAGGTGGACAGTGGTCTCACCTTCGATAACCACATCGCCACAACAGTCAGAAAATCCTTCTATGTGGCACACCTCATCACTAAAGGCTTTTCATCCAGAAAAAAGGAGGTCATTGTCCCACTGTACTCATCCCTCATTAGACCCATTATAGAATACAATGCCCTGTTTGGTATGTACCTCTCAAGACATCTGCAACAACTGGAAAGGCCACAGAAATACCTCACTAAAAGAATCACAGGCCTAAAGCAGATGCCCTATGCTGACTGCCTTAAAAAACTCCAGCTATACTCTGTTGCATATCGTCTACTCAGAGGTGATCTTTGCTTAACATACAAGGCCATGTTAAACCCAGAGCTGTTGGACATGCTACACTTAAAGAAATCCCAATCCCTCAGAGCCACACGCTCCAGAGATCTAAACCTTGTCATCACAATAAACAAAACATGCTGGAGGGATAGGTTCCTGACCCAGAGACTCCCCAGACTCTGGAATAGATTGCCTATACATGTCAAGCAGAGTGCCTCTTTGGTCCTCTTCAAAAGGAACCTTGACGATTGGATGGGAGAAAGGAAATTCACCCCGGGGATCACGTCAGTCGCCCTGCTAGACAGGGGTCCAGGGAAGTAAATAGTGTGGGAAGAAATAGCCAGGGAATTGTTATGGCTAGGCTTGTATAGGCCCTAGGGCTGATAGCCTAGTACCAACCTATGAACTAGCTTTGGAGGATTTCATGAGGGAGCTCAGTTTTTTGCTGAGGTTTACAGTGGAATTTTTCCAATCTTGGGACTTTATCCTTTTCTACAACAGTTTCTTTCTTCTGTTGTAGAGTTTGTTAATGGCAGGGGATCACCAGATTGGCTTACTTTTTTTGGAGGACAGCATCTTGGTTCTGTTTGATATGGCCCGATTCATGCACTTGTGTAAATGCTCATACAGTGCCTTGGTGTATGATTCAGCAGCCATATACGCAGTCCCTATTTGCATGGATGACGTGAAGTTTGTCACTTCTGTCTTTAGAAGCTCAAAATTGGCTTTGGAGAAGTTCTTCACTGTGGTTTCCTTTTTGAGGGGTGAGGATGGGATTTGGATATCAATGGTGATTAACTTGTGGTCAGATCTAATCAGGAAGGAGTTGATTACTGGTGTAGAGAAGCGGTCCCCCATGTTTGTAATGACCAGGATGAGAATGTTTCTTCCTCTGGTGGGGGTGAGAATGAGGTGGTCCAGGGCTTTGGAATTAATTAATTTCAGAAAATGCTGGACAAATGAGTTGGAACAAGAGTAATTATCCCAGCTAATGGAGGGGTAGTTAAAGTCTCCCAGTATAAGGGTATTTGCTTGAACCTTACTGTTTTCCAGAGTGTTCAGGAATGCAGAGTGGGAGTCTTGGGACATTGTGGGGGATCTATAACAGGCTTCAACCTGGATTGCAGTTTGATCTAGTGTTAGTTGTACCTGAAGTATCTCTGATGCGTTATGTTGGGCAAGTAGTCTAGAGGTGTACGTATCTTTTATGAAGATCGATACACTACCACCTTTGGGGCTTCGGTCCAGATTTAGGGCCGAAAGGTGTGATATGCATTGTAGCTTGGTAGTGATGGGGTGCTCTCTGGAGCCTTGAACCAGGTCTCTGTTACTGCAAAGAGGTCGATGTTCTCCAGTTTAATGAGTGACTCGAGCAAGTGCATTTTGAGATTTAGACTTCTAGTATTGAGTAGCATAAGTCTCAGGTTGCGCTTGCTTGCAGTTGTTATGGTGGTAAATTTGTCTTCAGGGCATTGGCTAAAAAAGGCACTATAGGTGTGGCAAGAGCCTTGGCCAGTATCTGGAATCCCAGGGGTGACAGATGCACACCGTCTCTGGCAAAGCATCAAGGTCTGTCGATCATGTCATCCCAGGCAGAGAGATACTAGAACCCTTTTGAATGACACCAGAAACTTAGCCAATTGTTGAAGTCAATCATTTCCTGCTTGTACTGTGGTATCATTCTGGTAGGACGTTACTCAGGGTTTGGGCCATACCTGCCTGGGCTACAAGATTCAAGAGCTCCTCCATGTCTCTTTTCATGTAGTCCAGGGAGTTACATCTTAGGTCGTTCACACCAACATGGACAATGACAGAGTCATATTTGTACTTGTTGTGGAGAGACCCAAGTGCGTGCATTATGTGGCGAATCCTGGCACCTGATAGGCAGCTGACAGTAACTTTCTCCTTATTTAA
Organism: Protopterus annectens; assembly: GCF_019279795.1. NCBI lineage: Eukaryota > Metazoa > Chordata > Ceratodontiformes > Protopteridae > Protopterus > Protopterus annectens. Next base: position 51,898,900 of record NC_056741.1, on the reverse strand, counting down.
CCTAGTGAGCAGGATGGCAGTGTGCCGTACTATTGAGTCACCTATGACTAGTGTATTGGGTAAAATGCCACAGGAAGATGCTATAGAATCTTCTATAGAATGCCCCAGGAACTGGAAAACAAGAGGTGTGCCCTCAGTTTGGAAGAAAATGAACTAAGACAATAGTTGCTTGATTTAATAGACAAAGACATATATATCAAGATCAATGAAAGAAATAGACTGCAGAAGGTCAATAAAACCCCAAAAGTCAGAAGTCTAATAAAACAAATGACCACAGTAATTAGGACTGTTCATAGAGAGCCATGTGATATAACAGAAGTAAACAGGATATATTACTGTGCAGCTAAATTAATAACTTATAAAGGTCTACCACAAGAACACAAGGTAGCGAGGGAAAAGAGGGGGTGAAAGTGAGCACCATCATGGAAATATCGATTACAGAAAACTATAAAGCAGTTAAGACAAGAAGTGTTACTGTTAGAGGACTATAGAAGAGGGAACAGATCAACAAAAATACTAAGAAAGACAGATGTGATAAAAGTAATGCGCAGTATTAGAACAGACCGGGATCTGTCATGCACTATCACAAATAACAAACTAAAAATTTCAGCACAGATGGAAAAACTTAGAAGATATGAAGATAAATATAAAGGAAAAGTACAAAATAAGCAATTTATTGATGACTCAAAAACGTTTTATAGAGAAGTAGTAAATAATGTAAAAGGAATTGAAAGACCACCTAAAAAGGAAGAAATAGATACATTTTGGAGAAGTGTCTATGAGGATCCTGTGGAACATAACAAAGATGCAAAATGGATAGAAAAAGTAAAAGAAAAACTAAGAAGTTTAAAGGTACAGGATATGAAAGGGGGTGAAGTAAAAGCCAAAGAGATTAAAATAAAATTAAGAAAAGCCTCTAATTGGAAAACCCCAGGCCCAGATGCAGTACTTAACTTTTGGCTGAAAGTATTAACATCTTTGCAAGAAGATTTAGCCATGAGTAAGAACTATTTATATGTGCACCCTGAACAGACACTGACCTGGCTAACAACAACAACAAAAAAAAAATAATGCTCCTACTTAAGAGTGAACCTGCCAGCTACCCTAAAAATTATAGACCAGTAACTTGCCTTCCGATCACATATAAACTATACATGGGAATTGATGCCGGCAGAGTTTATAGACATTTAGAAGAAAACTCAGTTATGGCAGTAGAACAAAAGGGCAATAAAAGAAAGTCATATGGAACAAAAGATCATTTGTTGCTAAATAAAGTTAGTTGAGAACTGTAAAAAGGGGAAGAATCTAAGTATGGCATGGATTGACTACAAAAAAGCATTTGATAGCATCCCGCTTTCATGGATAAAAGAGTGCTTACAAATGTATAAGATACATCCTACACTGATTAACTATATTACAGTGACCATGAAACACTTTGCAATTAAGCCATGATAAAGGACACATTATTATCTCTGGGATAAAAATTGAAAGGGGGATATTCCAGGGTGACTCTTTGTCACCGTTGCTATTCTGCCTTGCCCTCAACCCATTAAGCTGTCTACTTAACAGCTTACGATATGGCTATAATGTGGCTCCTAGAAAACAACAAAGTGTAAAGACTTCTCACCTTCTCTTTGTCAATGATTTAAAACTGTATAGCTCATCAGATGAGGAACTGAAAGCACAACTGCAAGTTGTCAAAACTTTTTTAGATGATATAAGAATGTCATTTCGTCTTGATAAATGTGCAAAAGCAATATTTAAAACAGGAAAACTGCAACACCAGGAAAACATCAGTTTGGGACAAGAATGTGATATAAAAGAACTTGAGCAAGAAGGAGTGTATACATATTTGGGAATTGATGAAGGATCAACAATAAAATATGAACAAATGCGAATAAAACTTAGTAAGGAATATTTCAGAAGACTTAAATTAATCCTGAAAACAGTACTGACATCTAGGAACAAAATCCAAGCTATAAACCAGTTTGCTTTTCCTGTCCTAACTTACAGTTTGGAGTAATTGGCTGGCCCCAAAATGTGCTGGATAGATTAGACAGGAAAACAAGAAGGATGCTTTGTGCTCACCAAATGATTTATAAAAATCATTGCATACCAAGATTATATATTCCCCGTTCTGAATGAGGGATGGGTCTCCTTGAAATTGATTACATGTATAGATCTTCAACAGTGAGACTTCACAAATATCTGCTGACCTCACAAGATCCAATTGTACTGAAAGTTTGAAACATGAGGAGAATAAATCGAAGATGACTTCTCTGCTTCATATAGCAGAAGCATATCGATGTCAAGCAGGAATGGAAATCAAACCAGAAGTGGATAAAAATCAGGCAGCAACTGAATGTGCCAAAAATCAAAAGAAAGAATATAAGGTGACGGACCAGATGAGAAGGCAAGAAATGTGGAAAATGCATAAATATAGCTGCAGGTATAGAAAACATCTGGAAGAACCTCATGTTGATCAGGAATTAACTTCTCAGGAATGGTTAAGGAAAGGCGAATTCAAACCAAGAGATGAAAGGTTAATATTGGCAGCACAAGATATTGGGCTATGTACACGTTGGTTTACAAAATCCATTGAACATGTGGGAGAAACAGACAAATGTAGGTTTTGAAAAACAGAATTGGAAACAGTTGCACACCTTGTTGCTGACTGCGACATACTAATGGCAGAAGGACTGTATACTGAAAGGCATAATAATGTGGCAAGACTGTTGCACTGGGGATTGTGCAAACATTATGGTATTGAAGTGGCTGAAAAACACTGGAAACATGAGCCACAAAGCATCATAGAAAATGATGAAGTCAACATCACATGGGATCATCCATTACCAACATTTCAAAAGATAGATGTTAGAAAACCGGATATAATGGTCCAAGAAAAGAAGACAAAAGTAGCATTGATCATTTAAATCACCACACCCAGTGACTACAGTGTCTTGTGTACAGAGAGACACAAAGTCATAAATATCAGGATATGCAAGCAGAAACAAGAGCAATGTGTAAGAAAGATACCCAGATAGTTCCAATAGTAGTAGGAGCAACAAGTCTTATAAAAAAGAGTCTGCAATCATATTTAGATATGCTACCAATACATGTAACTCCATATGAATTGCAGAAGGAGTCATTACCGGGCACACTGTGAGTGCTGCAAAGAGCACTTTTGGATGACATCAAAGAGTGAAACAATAGTAATTTCATTAACTTTGATCATTGTTTAACTTAGGAATGGGGTCCATTCTCGTCATGGTATTAGAAACCCAAAATATTTGAAGAAATTAAAAAGGGAGAGACAATATTATATTTGTAAAGTAGCAGAAAATATTCTTATAACTAAGCCAACATGAAAATGATGAGAGGAGATTTTGCCAGTAGGGATGACTGCAAGTAGGGGAAGAGGGAATAGGCAAGAGGGGGCTGGAATTTACTGGAGAAAGGTGGGAAAGGAACCAAGATATTGGAAGCAAATAACTAGAAAGGGAAAGATAATAGAATGGGAAGAAGTGCAGAAGACATTTGGAGTGCAGATTGTTGACTGCCTTTCCCATCAGAGATTGATATCAAAGTATAGGCATAGAGAAAAGAACAGGGGAGTCCTAAGTGGAAGTCCTGTTCTGGTAGAGTTTTTAATTGAATCGGGAACATAATCTGCTGTTATAAAAATGGATAATTAGTAGTGTATATGAAATATTGCACTATTACTATACGACTCAGTCAGTGGAGTTTAGTAAGGATTGGAAAGAGAGACTGGGTAAGGAATTCATAAGGAAACAGTGGAAGAACATATATATGGCTTCCAAGTATGCAACAAAGTCAAGAAGGTTTAGGATTTTTGTGTGGAAGTGTTTGCATAGGTATTTTTATTCCTCAAACAGACTCCAAAGAATTTTTCCTCTGGTAGATGGAAAATGAAGGCATGATGGGGAAGAAGGAGGTAACTGGGAACATATGCTTTGGGAGTGTAGTGAGTTTGCAGATTTCAAAATCTTCCTACAGAGTACTCTGTCAGAAGTATTGAGTGAGTAAATGGGGCAACTAAACAAATAATTTTGAGTTGTGATACAGGATCTGAATTGCCTAGACATTGTAAGGCCTTGCTAAGTTTAATTCTACTATTTGCCAAAAAAGCAGTTACTCGAAAATGGAAATCAAAGTCTAAACCAACTGTATTTGAAGTATGGAATATTGTAACAGATAAAACAACTGGAAGTGGGATCTTTAGAAAGGAGTGGGAGCACATTATACAGAAAAATTGGCAATTGCAGGAACAATACATGGAGAATAATGTTTTGGAGGAGAAGTGAGATTTAAGGGAAGGCAACAATTGACCAATTTATGTAACAAGGAATATTTCACTATAGTTTGTTTTCTTTTATATAATATGTTTGCCTATATCCTAAATGATAATTCAATAAAAGTGTTCAAAAATAGGAACACATTTTAAATAGTATTCTAATTTCCTTAAAAGTTAATGAAATAACATGTTTTGCATCAACACGCATTTTCTAAACATTAAAAAGTATGAAGCTTTTTGTTGTATTAGCTTTAGTTGGTTTGACAAATGTAACAACTAAGATAACTGGCATTAATGACTGTTTCTAATCCTGAGTGAATTACTGTAGGGTTATAGGTAAGTACCAGGCAATCAGTCTGCAGACCATTACACGCCTAGCCAAAAAAAAAAAAAAACTTTTCAAATGTTCCCTCTAGCATCAAAGAGGAGAACACAAGATAGCCTGGTCAAATTTGAGGATGTCCATCCAGTTACTGAGCATTACCTTGAAGGTGGGACAGCTGATACACTTCTAAAAATGATGTGCAAGTTTGTTACAGAGGTGAGTGAATAAAGCAGGATATGGCTATATCATGCCAACATATCGTATTTATATACTTATGAAGATTTGATTGCCATTTGTTCTGGGGAGGAAGAGGAGGTCAAAGAGGGCAGCATCTTTCATGGCTCAGAAGGACATACACTGACCCCTACTGAGGAGTCTGTATCTACACAGACAGAAGGCTGCCAGTCTGTCTAGATAATTAAGATTTTTGAGGCCACTGATCTTTTTAGTTATACATTTCTGATGTTTTTCAAGCTGAGTGATACATTTAGACAAATACATGCCAAAAAGGTGCATTATATTCAGTAATGGGTCTGATAAGATATGAGTAAAGGGGAATTAAGAATTCTTTGGATCTAAAGGAGATGCTTTAGGAAATTAATTGAGCCAGATAGGAGGTATTTTGAACTACTGCAAAGACATGGTGATCTAATAACAAGTAATTATCAACAAGAATGTCTAGATCTCTTACAACAGTGCCTGACTGGAGGGGTGTGCCATTTATATGGTAAGTGAAATGTTTTGTTTACAAAAATGAGCTACGTTACATTTAATTTGAGACAGTTGACCTTACCCCGGTTGTTAACTTTGTCTAATCTGTGTCGGAGCAAGTGTGAGTGAGTGGGAGATCGAATAACACACCCAATTTACAGTGATCTACAAACTTAATTAAATGTAGGTCAGGAGTGCTGGCCTGAAGGTCTGAGAAATACATGTCAAATAGGACTGGGACAAGCACTGAGAACTGTGGTATACATTTTGCTTTCAGAAGAGGCAATTGCAACTCTAACAACATGGTCTCTGTCATGTACTAGTCAGTGTTCCACTGAGCAATGTAAGGATTTATATTCAAATTTACGTCAGTCAATAATGTGTGTGTAAGGAGAATAGAGTTGAAGGCCTTGGCCAGGTCCAGATATGCTGTATGCACTGTGTAACTATTGTCCACTGCTTTGGTTTCTTTTTCAAATAAATTAAAGAGGTTAAAGAGGCAGGACCTTCTTACCTTCCCTTGAGATTTTCAATGTCCAGATTAATGAAGTCATATCAGGCTGGTGAAACTAACAGGCTTATAGATACCAGGGTCTGTGGTTGGGCCACCCTTGTGTAATGGCATTACAACAGCTGTTTTCTAGGCTTCAGGAATGTAACCAGTAAAGAGAGCATACTGTCAAATAAAAAAAAATTATTAGTGAGACGGCAAAGACATGAGACAAAATCAAGGGCATTCTGTGAAATCAGGGATGCTGGCAGCTATGCGTTACACTTTAATGATGTGAATAAAAATGAAATACCCTGCTGTCGTCTGGTGACTGGTCTGGTAGAACACTACTCGCATCACACAATGTATTGTTGTTTGCTGAACTCAGTGTAAAGCTAGCATTTCTATGGCTTTTACTTCTGTGTTTGTGTGTGTGTGTGTGTGTGTGTGTGTGTGTGCGGGGGGGGGGGTTGCAGTGTGCAAGCTGGTCATAATTTATTTCACTTTCCATCTCAAACAGATGTTGCACATGATAGGTGACTATATTTAGTGGTCTGGGCTGTAGCAGGAGGCATGTGAAAGCAAATGCACATTGCCACAATAGCACAGTGAATCGCTTTTTGAGTTCACAGTGGTTTGCTTTGGTTGAGTTCTTGACTATAGCTTTTCTATGTGGAGTCTACATGCTCTCCCTGTCTGTGTGTGCATATATCCATGTGCTCTGGTTTCCTCCACCTACCCAGAGAAATGTCTTAAGTGAAGTGGCAGTCTTCCAGGTCCTATGAGGGTGAGATTTGTGCAACCTATGATTGACCTGGCTTGTCAGGAACAGTGTCATTGTGTATGTGAAAAATATTATTAATTTTTATCTGTGGACGCACACAGTAATACCAGGCACATCTATAACACTTCTGGGTAACAGTAAACAAATGCACTTAGCAAGTTCTTATCTTTCAGAAATAATGTATGAAATACATCACAGAAATCCACACCCTTAGACCTTCCCCAGACTGTATAAATGGATTTTGACATGGACTTAGTGGTGACCACTGCCCTCAACCCCACCCATTCTGAAACCAACCCTGCTCAGAGGTGTACAGAAGGTTGCTTTACCTTGTGTGGGGGGCTGAGTGGGTGTGGTTATTTATTTACTATTCCTCATTATCAAACCTCAGATTTATGCATAGGAAGTCATTATAGCTTCTGCTGATGCTGGGGAAGCATAAACAATATTTCCTTTATTTTTGTCAAAAACCTCAGACGTGTGAAAAGGAGGTCACCATAGCTTGTGTAGGGTCGGCCTACTGTCTAGGAACAACATTTTGGAATACATTACTGTGATTGAAAAGGGGGTCACCATAGCTTGTGTAGGGTCAGCCTGCTGTCTAGGAACAACATTTTGGAATACATTACTGTGATTGAAAAGGAGGTCACCATAGCTTGTGTAGGGTCAGCCTACTGTCTAGGAACAACATTTTGGAATACATTACTGTGATTGAAAAGGAGGTCACCATAGCTTGTGTAGGGTCGGCCTGCTGTCTAGGAACAACATTTTGGAATACATTACTGTGATTGAAAAGGAGGTCACCATAGCTTGTGTAGGGTCAGCCTGCTGTCCAGGAACAACATTTTGGAATACATTACTGTGGTTGAAAAGGAGGTCACCATAGCTTGTGTAGGGTCAGCCTGCTGTCCAGGAACAACATTTTGGAATACATTACTGTGATTGAAAAGGAGGTCACCATAGCTTGTGTAGGGTCGGCCTGCTGTCTAGGAACAACATTTTGGAATACATTACTGTGATTGAAAAGGAGGTCACCATAGCTTGTGTAGGGTCAGCCTGCTGTCCAGGAACAACATTTTGGAATACATTACTGTGGTTGAAAAGGAGGTCACCATAGCTTGTGTAGGGTCGGCCTGCTGTCTAGGAACAACATTTTGGAATACATTACTGTGATTGAAAAGGAGGTCACCATAGCTTGTGTAGGGTCGGCCTACTGTCTAGGAACAACATTTTGGAATGCATTACTGTGATTGTAAAGGAGGTCACCATAGCTTGTGTAGGGTCGGCCTGCTGTCTAGGAACAACATTTTGGAATACATTACTGTGATTGAAAAGGAGGTCACCATAGCTTGTGTAGGGTCGGCCTACTGTCTAGGAACAACATTTTGGAATACATTACTGTGATTGAAAAGGAGATCACCATAGCTTGTGTAGGGTCGGCCTATTGTCTAGGAACAACATTTTGGAATACATTACTGTGATTGAAAAGGAGGTCACCATAGCTTGTGTAGGTTCAGCCTACTGTCTAGGAACAACATTTTGGAATACATTACTGTGATTGAAAAGGAGGTCACCATAGCTTGTGTAGGGTCGGCCTACTGTCTAGGAACAACATTTTAGAATACATTACTGTGATTGAAAAGGAGGTCACCATAGCTTGTGTAGGGTTGGCCTACTGTCTAGGGACAACATTTTGGAATACATTACTGTGATTGAAAAGGAGGTCACCATAGCTTGTGTAGGGTCGGCCTACTGTCTAGGAACAACATTTTCACTTTCCTCACAATCAAACATCAGGCACATATACCGGTGTCCCCCTTTTGTGGTTAGAGGTGAAGAGGGGTGCATATGTATGTTAGCGGTCACTTCAAATACCTGAAATACATGACTGTGACCATTTTGTCCCTTTGATTTTTTTGTGCCTTTTTTGGGGTGGGTGGTAGGGAGGCAGCCAATATTCTCAGAAAGGATTTACATATCCTCTCAAACATTTGTCTGGTTAGTTTGTTGTAAGCTACTATTTTGTCTCCTTTGATTATTAAGTCTCAGAGACACAGATTATTTCTTCCTTGAAAAGAAAAAAAAATATTGAATGTCTTTTCTTACCCTTGATTTTTATTCAGACTATCTCTAGATCAAAATGTTAGGAAAATGCTGTAAACTGTACCTCAGAGCATCTTTAACCCCATGGTTCTGTGGGCTGACCCCAGACTTCCTCACCTTAATTCATTTACTTCTTATGCAGTTATTATCACTGTCTTGTCCAGTTGTCTTGAAAGGATGCAAGGGAAAGTAAAGTTGAACATTAACATTTAATTTCTTTTCTCAGTCATAATTTTTGTTCAGGCCATCACTTGATAAAAATGTTGTTAAAAATGCACTTCAGACCATCGAGAAAGCCTTGGCCGCTGACAAAGCCAAAGCATATGGGGAAAACGTGTGAAAAGGAAACAAAGTAATCGACACAGAGTGTGGAGCCTGGAATGAGGGAACACAGGTGGGCGAAGCACTGGAGGATGTGTGCGTGTGTGTGTGTGTGTGTGTGTGTGTGTGTGTGTGTGTGTGTGTGTGTGTGTGCATGTTTGTGTGTGTGTGTGTGCCTGTGCCTGTGCGTGTGTGTGTGTGTGTGTATGTGTGTGAGTGTGTCTGTGTGTGTATGTGTGTGTGTGTGTGGTGTGTGTGTGTGTGTGTGTGTGTGTGTGTGTGTGTGTGTGTGTGTGTGTGTGTGTGTGTGTGTGTGAGTGTGTGTGTGTGTGTGTGTGTGTGTGTGTGTGTGTGTGTGTGCATTTGTCTTTGCGTGTGTGTGTGTGTGTGTGTGTGTGTGTGTGTGTGTGTGTGTGTGTGTGTGCATGTGTGCGTGTGTGTGCGTGTGTGTGTGTGTGTGTGTGGGGGGGGGCAGTAGCCATGATGGGATTTAATGGAGGCCTTCACCTAGGAGACCATTTCACCTAAGGCTGGACCTGTACATATGGTTGTTGTAATATAACATCATTGCAAGTAAATGCCAGTCACAGTGAATGTCTGTCATTAGATGGGCTAATATGTTGTGATACACAGACCTTTTACAATGTATGGACATTGTAGCTACAGGTTAGTCTCTGCATACTCCTCCTCCGCAAGCTTTTCAGCATGAACTAAAAGGTTCCTTAGGAGGGGTGGCATGAGAGGGTGATACTTAAATGGGAAGTGTCCAGGGGGCCTCCCAACTTGGCATTTGCTGGGGTCACCCAAAATGTTCATAACAGTCCTGCATGTGTCTGCTGTGTTATCCTCTGTTCACCATTATCATTCTGGGTGGCCTCCATTTGAGTATCACTGCATAGTTATGGATTCAGTGCTGACCTGTTAGTTTATCTTTGGTCTATCCACATGAAAAATACTGTATACTCATTGTGTTAGTTATATACTTTATGCTGTATGCTCATTGTGTTATATACTTTATACTGTATGCTCATTGTGTTAGGTATATACTTTATACTGTATGCTCATTGTGTTAGTTATATACTTCATGCTGTATGCTCATTGTGTTATATACTTTATACTGTATGCTCACTGCGTTAGTTATATACTTTATGCTGTATGCTCATTGCGTTACTTATATACTTTATACCGTATGCTCATTGTGTTAGTTATATACTTCATACTATATGCTCATTGCATTAGTTATATACTTTATGCTGTATGCTCATTGTGTTAGTTATATACTTTATGATGTATGCTCATTGCATTAGTTATATACTTTATGCTGTATGCTCATTGTTTTATATACTTTATACTGTATGCTCATTGTGTTAGTTATATACTTTATGCTGTATACTCATTGCGTTAGTGATATACTTTATGCTGTATGCTCATTGTGTTAGTTATATACTTTATGCTGTACGCTCATTGTGTTTCATAGTTTCATAGTTTCATAGTATACAGTACAAAATCCAGTCCAACACGAAATTGACAAATATATATAAAGAAGAAATAATTTTTGTTACAATAGATATCATAGACCTCTTCTCTAGTATACCGCATGTGGAAGGTATGGAATTATTTGAAGAAAGTGTATATGCAGATAAGAAGTTGTCTCATGAAGAAAAGGTAACTGTGGTGACCCTAATGGACTCCATTTTGAAATACAATTACTTAATGTTCAATGGAGAATATTATAAACAGATTTCGGGGGTCTCAATGGGGGCAGCTTGTGCCCCCACATTTGCCAATATTGTGCTTGGCAAGTGGGAAGAGAAATATATAATTAATTCTACCTTTAGACAACATTGGTCACTTTATCACAGATTCCTGGATGATATAGTGATATTTTGGATAGGAAGTGAAGAAAAATTTAAAGAATTTTTTTCTTACATAAATTTAACTACTAATTATTTAAAGTTTACTTATGTAATGAATACAAAAGTTATAAATTATTTGGATGTGGAAATTTACAAGAAAAATGGAAAATTTGAAACCAAAGTATTTAGAAAAGACACATTCTGTAACTCTTACTTGCATTATGATAGTTTTCATCCTAATCATTGTAAGAAAAATATTGTAAAAGGCCAATTTGTGAGAGGTTCCAGGATGACAAGTGATGAAAGTGATTTTTGTTTAGAATGTAACAAGTTAGAAATAATGTTTCTAGAGAGAGGTTATCCGGTAGAGTTTGTGAATGCAATAAGAAATGAAGTTGAGCTAGGTAGAAAGAATAAATTTCAACCAATAAAAGGTATAAGAGAGGTAAAAAATGATGATCCTGTTAATAAAAATGAAAACCCAAATGAGAACAAAAATGTAAAAAGATTAATTATAGAATATAACACTTTAAATAAAGACGTTAAACAGATATTTAAAAGGGAATGGGAGAGATTTGCTGTCATAACAGATGTAGAAGAGATTAAAAACATTATACCTCAGGTGACTTATAGAAACCCTCCTAGCATCAGGAAAAAAATAGAAGGAAATGGAAAATATAGAAAAACTGTAGAAAATAAGAAAGTAGGAACTTTTAAGTGTGGGAGATGTGCACAATGTCCTTACATCATGAATAAAGATGAAATTTTTATTGAAAGTAGGAAGAGATTAATAAAAAGTAAGGACAAATTTAATTGTAATGCCCAAGGGATAGTTTATTTGGCAGTTTGTCAAAACTGCCAATCTTTCTATATTGGGAAAACGGAAAGAGTATTAAAAAGACGTATATATGAACACATATATGACATTGGAAAAAGGAAAGAAACTAACGCACTATACAGGCACTTTAAAGATTGTACAGGAGCAAAATATTTATTTTTTATATTGGAACAAGTAAAACAGGATGTTAGGGGAGGTTTGTGGGAAGAGATACTAGAAAACAGAGAATTGTGGTGGCAGGTTTATTTAGATGCTTGTAAAAAACCTGGATTAAATGAGAATTTATCCATTGGTTCTATTCTAAAGGTGAAAGCTAATAAAGTTTAAGATACATTTTCTGGGTTGTATTTCTTATATGAAATATTATTTTTATATATTTTCATTTTTTTATATATATTTTTAAATTCATTAATATTATATTTTTGTATACATATTTATTATATATAAATAATATTTATCAATATTTATTACATATATTTGATAGTTTAGATTTTATATATTAATAATGGTTATATGGAACAATACAATTTTAATATAGAAAACAAAGTTTGAATCTATAGGTCATATAGGTTTTGGACACTAGGCGGAGCTGTTTATTGCAGTTCTTAGTGTTTATAGAGTTCTGCATACATGTCACTACAGCATACATTTTTATGTTTATATTTTGAAAAAATGAACTTTCCCAAAGATTTTTAAACACAATGTTAAGTAATTCACATGAATATCTATTTACTATAATTGTTTTATAGTATGGTAAACATACAAGTTTCCTTTTTTGGAATTGGTTTTAATATTCATGAGATAAGAAAGGAAATTGACTGGTTGATTTTAAATAAAGAGTTGGTGTTTTATAGGTCAATTGAATGTAAGCATAATATAAAAAGCTGAAAGTTTGTAGGTTATTTTATCTGATGAAGTCTTTTAGTAAAAGACAGCATGTGATGTTTATTTAATAAAAGCGTTCAGTGTATACGTGGATGGTGTCACTTTCGTGTTGGACTGAATTTTGTACTGCATACTACTAAACGGCTTTTTTTCGTTGTTTTGGTTTGGTTTATGTTGAAAAGCCACACTACTTTTGTTTATTAGTGACTGTGTGAGCGAGTAGTCTTGCTTTACGTAACTTTTCATATGGGTTCGGAAGGGCAGGAAGAGATGGGGCAAGCTCGTAAGCTTATAGGTCAGTTAACTGAACTGATCGACCTGCTTACGCCCCTTTGCCATAGTTTGCTCCCAGGACGGGGAGCAATACACTCGGATGTTTTATTTCATGAAGGGACTAACGGACGAGCCGTTAAGTGGAAGAGGGAGCTTATAGGCGATATTACAGAAGCCGGCGACCCTGGAGAGATGGAGGCAACCGTTTTTAACCCCATGAGAACACCGAGAATCTTTGATGGTGAAGGTGAAGCACAGGAAAACAACTTCAATGTTACAATGGACAAAGGGGCTAGACCCAAAAAACGACAAGAGATTAAAGGTACTGTTAATTCGAACCCTAAAACCACTAATGAGTGGTTAAAGAAGGACTATTTGTTCAACACTGAAAATGACACTGAAAATGTATTAATGCATGATGGTATTACATATATTGAAAAGCTTGATAAGTTATATGAGCTGATGTTAAAATTTAGAACGCTAAGGATAGAAAATGCATACCTAAATGAATGTTTAGTAAAAGAAATTGTCCCTAAGGGACTCAGGGTATACAAATACCCAAATAATGTGCAAGTAGGGTCTGTGTTTCATGAAAGTTTGGTTAAAGCTTTCAATAGATGTGGTTTAGAGATTGTCCAGCTAATTATAGAAGAAAATGAAAAGAAATTAAGTTTAATTGAAAAAGAAATTAATGAGCTGGACATGAATATTAAACAAGACCTTATTTTTTGTATTAAACAAGAAAGAGAGAGATATTTTAAAATGAGAAATGAAATAGATTTGAAATGTGAAGATATTATAAAACGTAAAATGGGAAAGTTAAATAGAGATATTAAGGAATATGCAAGTAATAATAGTTATCCAAAACCTACAATTTTTAATATGAAAGGTAATTTTAGAAACAATAATAACAATAATAAAAAGTTTAATAATTATGAGAATGGAGAAATTAGGAATGGTGAGCAGGATTATGACATAGAATTTCCACCCCTGGAAGCAAATAATCAGGAATATTTTAGACCTTATAATAGAGAAAGAAATTTTCAGATGGGGGGGGAGAAGGGGGAGACACTATTAGGCAGTACCCCGGTCCCCATTAATAATTTAAACACTGACGAGACTATCAAGTGTGTAAATGAATTTAAGAGTATATTTGAAGGTTTCACCATTTATAATTTTAGCAACATTGTTTTAAAGAATGAACATTTTGGTCTTTTTAGTAAAGGTTTGAAATACAACCCAGTGAAAAAAGGAAATGTAACTGGTACAATTTTAGATTTGAAGTTATTTACTAGAAAAATAAATTTAACTGTTTTAGCTTCTAAAATGGGTCTGGAAAGAAATAATGTGGAAACTAGTGAATTAACTAGGAGTTCAACATTTAACCCACCTTTAGCACCTCAAATAAAAAACTTTGAGAATGTCCTAGAAAAGGAAATTAGAAAATTGGAAATAAAAGACAAATATAAGAATAAATATATAACTAACATGAAGAAAGATGAGTGGGAGGTTTTAAATGAAATTATGGAAAATCCTAAAATAAGAGTAATGAAACCAGATAAGGGGGGAGGGATGGTCATTATGGAGAACACTATGTATGAAACTAAAATGTATTCAATACTATTAGATGAAAGAAGATACTCGATAGCTTCGAAAAATGAGTTGGCAGTAGCATACAAGAAAATTGATATGGTATTAGAAAATGTATTAATGGAAAAGGTTATAGACATTAAAACCCATAAATATTTAGAGGTAAAGAAGCCAAGGGTAGCAACCATGTTTGGTATACCCAAGATTCATAAGGATCAGATGAATCTCCCATTAAGACCAATAGTTTCAGCAGAAGGAGCAAAAATCACCCCACTAGCTAAGTATGTAGATAATAAAGTTAAACATCTATGGATGAAAAATGAAATTATTTTAAGAGATTCGTGGGATTTTTTAAGAAAACTTACTACAAATATATATAAAGAAGAAATAATTTTTGTTACAATAGATATCATAGACCTATTCTCTAGTATACCGCATGTGGAAGGTATGGAATTATTTGAAGAAAGTGTATATGCAGATAAGAAGTTGTCTCATGAAGAAAAGGTAACTGTGGTGACCCTAATGGACTCCATTTTGAAATACAATTACTTAATGTTCAATGGAGAATATTATAAACAGATTTCGGGGGTCTCAATGGGGGCAGCTTGTGCCCCCACATTTGCCAATATTGTGCTTGGCAAGTGGGAAGAGAAATATATAATTAATTCTACCTTTAGACAATATTGGTCACTTTATCACAGATTCCTGGATGATATAGTGATATTTTGGATAGGAAGTGAAGAAAAATTTAAAGAATTTTTTTCTTACATAAATTTAACTACTAATTATTTAAAGTTTACTTATGTAATGAATACAAAAGTTATAAATTATTTGGATGTGGAAATTTACAAGAAAAATGGAAAATTTGAAACCAAAGTATTTAGAAAAGACACATTCTGTAACTCTTACTTGCATTATGATAGTTTTCATCCTAATCATTGTAAGAAAAATATTGTAAAAGGCCAATTTGTGAGAGGTTCCAGGATGACAAGTGGTGAAAGTGATTTTTGTTTAGAATGTAACAAGTTAGAAATAATGTTTCTAGAGAGAGGTTATCCGGTAGAGTTTGTGAATGCAATAAGAAATGAAGTTGAACTAGGTAGAAAGAATAAATTTCAACCAATAAAAGGTATAAGAGAGGTAAAAAATGATGATCCTGTTAATAAAAATGAAAACCCAAATGAGAACAAAAGATTAATTATAGAATATAACACTTTAAATAAAGATGTTAAACAGATATTTAAAAGGGAATGGGAGAGATTTGCTGCCATAACAGATGTAGAAGAGATTAAAAACATTATACCTCAGGTGACTTATAGAAACCCTCCTAGCATCAGGAAGAAAATAGAAGGAAATGGAAAATATAGAAAAACTGTAGAAAATAAGAAAGTAGGAACTTTTAAGTGTGGGAGATGTGCACAATGTCCTTACATCATGAATAAAGATGAAATTTTTATTGAAAGTAGGAAGAGATTAATAAAAAGTAAGGACAAATTTAATTGTAATGCCCAAGGGGTAGTTTATTTGGCAGTTTGTCAAAACTGCCAATCTTTCTATATTGGGAAAACGGAAAGAGTATTCAAAAGACGTATATATGAACACATATACGACATTGGAAAAAGGAAAGAAACTAACGCACTATATAGGCACTTTAAAGATTGTACAGGAGCAAAATATTTATTTTTTATATTGGAACAAGTAAAACAGGATGTTAGGGGAGGTTTGTGTGAAGAGATACTAGAAAACAGAGAATTGTGGTGGCAGGTTTATTTAGATGCTTGTAAAAAACCTGGATTAAATGAGAATTTATCCATTGGTCCTATTCTAAAGGTGAAAGCTAATAAAGTTTAAGATACATTTACTGGGTTGTATTTCTTATATGAAATATTATTTTTATATATTTTCATTTTTTTATATATATTTTTAAATTCATTAATATTATATTTTTGTATACATATTTATTATATATAAATAATATTTATCAATATTTATTACATATATTTGATAGTTTAGATTTTATATATTAATAATGGTTATATGGAACAATACAATTTTAATATAGAAAACAAAGTTTGAATCTATAGGTCATATAGGTTTTGGACACTAGGGGGAGCTGTTTATTGCAGTTCTTAGTGTTTATAGAGTTCTGCATACATGTCACTACAGCATACATTTTTATGTTTATATTTTGAAAAAATGAACTTTCCCAAAGATTTTTAAACACAATGTTAAGTAATTCACATGAATATCTATTTACTATAATTGTTTTATAGTATGGTAAACATACGAGTTTCCTTTTTTGGAATTGGTTTTAATATTCATGAGATAAGAAAGGAAATTGACTGGTTGATTTTAAATAAAGAGTTGGTGTTTTATAGGTCAATTGAATGTAAGCATAATATAAAAAGCTGAAAGTTTGTAGGTTATTTTATCTGATGAAGTATTTTAGTAAAAGACGAAAACGCATGTGATGTTTATTTAATAAAAGCGTTCAGTGTATACGTGGATGGTGTCACTTTCGTGTTGGACTGGATTTTGTACTGCATACTACTCAACGGCTTTTTTTCGTTGTTTTGGTTTGGTTTATGTTGAAAAGCCACACTACTTTTGTTTAATAGTTTCATAGTATAGTACTAGGCTATCTGCCCTGGGGCATTTGTAAGCCTAGCCATAGTGATGTGGCTTTTGCCACCCCATGAAATGGTACAAAAATGTACAGAATAAATTTAGAATACTGTGCCTCTGTCTAGTAGTGACACAATGAAGGTCCCCTTATATAACAGAATTAGTTTACTGTGCCCCTGTCTAGCAGTGACACAGATGTGACCCCTGGGGTAAACTTACAATCTCCCATCCACTCATCAAGATTTCTCTTGAAGAGAGTCAGTGAGGGGCTCTGCCTAATACGAACTGGGATCTTGTTCCAAAGCATGGGAAGCCTCTGGGTTATGAATCTATCCCTCCAGCATGTCCTATTCATACTTGTGCCGAGGTTTAAGTCTTTAGCTCTCGTGGTCCTGATGGATTTGGATTTTTTGAGGTGGAGCATGTCCATCAGATGCTGATTGGACATGGCCTTGTACGTCAGGCAGAGATCACCTCTGAGCAGGCGGTATGCTACTGAATAGAGCTGAAGTTTCTTTAGTCTGGCAGAATCAGACATATGTTGGAGACCCTTGATCCTCTTGGTGAGGTACTTTTGTGGTCTCTCCAGCTGTTGCGAATGCCGGGTGAGGTACATACCAAATGGGGCATTGTACTCAATCATGGGTCTGATGAGGGAGGAATATAGGGGTACAATGACATCCTTCGATCTGGATGTGAATCCCTTCATGATGAGGTGTGCAAAGTAGAATGTTTTTCTAACCACTTTGGCAACATGGGTGTCAAATGAGAGGTCGCTGTTGACTTGGGTCGCTAGGTCTCTGATTACTTTTTCCATACTCAGTGGGTTGCTGTGTATGTGATAATTTGTGGGTACTTTGTTTTTCCCAAAGGGAATGACTATACATTTTTTGGCATTTAGTTTGAGGCCGTGACTCCAGCACCAGTTGTCCGTTTCTGTGAGGCCTTTTTGTAGGATGTGTGTGTCTGCTGGTGTATCGACTATGGCACCTAGTTTGCAGTCATCTGCGAACTTTGTCAGCCACAGCCCTCCCATGTTTGCTTTAACATCTGAGAAATAAATGCCGAACAAGAGGGGTCCCAGGACAGATCCCTGTGGGACACCACTTGTGACTGGCTTTGAGTCTGACATTGCTCCAGCGATTTTAACTTTATGGGTTCTGTCCTTTAGCCAGTTTGCAACCCATCTAGTGACATAAAGGTTTACTTTTAAGCTGTTGAGCTTATCTATGATGCCTGAGTGGGGTATTGTGTCGAAGGCCTTAGCCAAGTCCAGGTATGCTGTATGGACTGCTTTGCCCTCATCAATGGCTCTAGTGACTGTTTCGAAAAAGTCAACCAGGTTTAAAAGGCAGGATCTGCCCTTTACAAAGCCGAACTGGGTGGGGTCAAGTGTCTGTAGGTCCCCTATGTCTCTGTTTATGAGTTCCATAATGATTCTTTCCATAGCTTTGCAGACCAGGCTGGTTAAGCTTATGGGGCGGTAGTTTCCAGGGTCTGTAGAGGCACACCCCTTGTGGAGTGGGACCACTGTTGCTGTACGCCAGTGTTCAGGTACATATCCCGAAGTAAGGCTAAGGTTAAATAGCATTTTTATGTGTGGGTTTAGCTCCTCTTGGAGTTCACATAACACACAACCCGGGATACCGTCAGGTCCCATTGATGCTGTGTTTTTTGCTTTGTTTAGGGCGGTTCTCACTTGGAAATCTGAGATGACAGGGAGATTACATTCAGCTGGGATAAGTATTTCTTCTTTTGGGGGTGAAGGAGGGGAGAAATTTCCACTGAATCTGTCAGCCAGAATGTTGGCAATATCTGTGGGTTCAGTGTATTTTTTGTTGTTTTGAACCAACTCTGAGCATATCTGAGGGTTTCCGCCCAGGTTTCTAACATAGCTGAAGAAGGCTTTGTGGTTATCTTTAGTGTCCTTAGCGATTTTTCTCTCAAAGTTGGCCTTGGATGTTTTTATGAGAGAACGTAGTTTTTTGCTAATGTTGATCAGAGATGTCTTCCCTTCATGGGATTTTGCTCTGACGTGCAGTAGCTTCCTTCTTTTGTTATACAATTTCTTTATGGCTGAGGTCCACCAGACAGGACGCTTACCTTTGGTGGAGAGGGACTTGGATTTGTTTGGGATTGCATGATCCATGCATTCTTGGAGATGTCCATAGAAAGCATTTGTGAAGGATTCGGCATTGTGGGATGTGGTATCCACTAGCACAGTGGGCTTAAAGGATACCATCTCAGTCTTAAGAAGAGTGAAGTCTGCTTTTGAGAAGTTTTTCACTGTGATCTTTTGTGCTGGGGGTGGAGGTGGGATATGTATATCCAGGGTGATTAGTTTGTGGTCAGATCTCACTAGTGAGGGGTATACTTCCGGTGTGGAGCATTTTGTCTCCATGTTTGTGATGATCAGGTCTAGTATATTATCTCCCCTAGTGGGAGAGGTGAACAGTTGTTCCAGTGCATTTGAATTTATGAATTCCAGGAACCTTTGGGCTAGGGTATTAGGGCTAGAATAATGTACCCAATCTATGTTTGGGTAGTTGAAGTCTCCCAGTATGATGGTATTTTGTGATACATTCATATTCTCCAATGTCTTCAGGAAGGCTGAGTGAGGTTCTTGATATTGGGAGGGTGGTCTGTAACATGCTACCAGTTGTATAGCAGTTTTGCCTATGGTTAGTTGCACCTGTATGGTCTCTGATGCTTCATGTGTTGCTACTAACCTGGAGGTGTGAGTGTCCTTGATGAATATGGGCACTCCCCCTCCCTTTGAGGTTCGGCCTGGGTTTTGGGGCCGAAAAGCATGATACGAGGTATAGCCTGGTAGCGCTGGGGTGCTCTCAGGAGCCTTGAACCAGGTTTCAGTTACTGCACAGATGTCGATGTTCTCCATGCTGAGGAGTGCATCAAGTGCCTGCATCTTGAGATTTAGACTTCTGGCGTTGAGCAGCATTACCCTTAGTTTTTTCCATTTTTGTTTTCTAAGGAGGTGGGTTTGTCTTTTGAGCCTTGCCTAAAAAAGGCACTATGGGGTGGCAAGAGCCTTAGCCAATATCCGGAAGCCCAGTGGTGACAGGTGTAAGCCATCCCTTGCGAAGCAGCGTGGCTTGTCCAACATGTCATCCCAGGCAGACAGACATTGGATCCCCTTAGAATGACACCAGTACTTGAGCCAATTGTTAAAGCTGATCATCTTGTCTTTGTATTGTGGTATCATTCTTGGTGATGGCAAGATGCTGCTCAGGGTCAGGGTCATACCAGCCTGGGCTACATAATTGGAGAGCTCCTCTATGTCTCTTTTCATGTAGTCCAGGGAGGTACGTCTCAGGTCATTCACACCAGCATGGACAATGATGGAGTCATATTTGTACTTGCTTTGGAGTGATTTGAGTGCATGGGTTATGTGGCGGATCCTAGCTCCTGATAGACAGCTCACAGTCACCTTCTCCTTGTTCAGCCTGGTCAGCGGGACATCAGTGTGTCTGACTATAGAGTCACCTATTACTAGTGTATCAGGCAAGGTGTTTGGCCTTAAGGGCTGTGATTGGTTGACACACTGATTTATTGAAGTATGTGTTGCATTGTTTTGTTTTGAGGTGGTGGATTTTTGGATGTGTGCTTTGGGAGCCTCTGTTGTTTTGGTAAGTTTTTTATTAGAGTCTCCGAGTATGTCTTTGTGTTTTTATGTGCTTGGTTTGCAGTTGTGGTAGGTCTATGTGGGACTGGGATTGTTGTGTGTGTGGTTGCCATCTCCTCCTGTCTGGTGATGCCAGCCCTGAGATGAGAGAGTTCAGCCTCCAGTTTGGCTATATAGTTGCATCTCTCACATGTATTTGTGTTTGTTGGGAGGAGGAGAGGGTTGTCTGTGTACATGAGACAATTGTAGCATTGCCTCAAGATGCCCAGATTGACCAGCTGAATTGGAGACAACGCCAGTAATCTACCACTCGACATGCTAGAACAGTATAAGTGAGTGCTGTACCTTCAAGGGAAGTGGATATTCACAGGGGTGGTAAGTAGATGTAGTGCTTTACTTAGTACGAGAGTGCTTACTTAGTAGAGCAGTACTGAGAACAAGTGCTAGGCTTATAATATAGTGAGTAGTCTGGTTATACTAAGAGTAGAGCTTCCTTAAGGGAAAATTTGAAGAGCAGACTTGGCGGAGCCAGAAAAAGTTTAACCTTGTTTAACTGGCGCTGCGCTATGCGCACAACTGCGCAAAGCAGTGCAAACGCGGATTTTAAACAGTGAACTACAAAAGAGCTAGAAATGGTCCAAAACAACCAATTACTACAGCTTCTTGTGCTGAGGTTACTTCCTACAGGGACAGGTAGGCTGCTCAAGGCTCCCCACTCCCACTGGTGAGCAAAGAATCTTCCTTCTATCCAAGTAAGGTAATGGACAACACAGGAACTACAGCACAGCCCAGAATACAGCAATGCCTGTAAACTGGTCTAAACTAGTCGAGGAGAGGCGGGAAAACAAGGATTATTTTTTTGTTTTTTTGGTAGAAACACACAGAAAATGCAGAAACAGTGATAAATTAGTTACACAGGCTAGCACATTATAGTGGGCAGCCTCCACAGATAAATTAAACAAACAAGCAAACAAACTTTCGATCAAATTCGACTAAAATGTAACTTTAAGTGCAGATTTTAAAATAATGCAGCAAACAGTTAAAAAACAGTTCAAGCTAGTTCAGGGTAAGCTACAGAAGCTATTCCAAGTGAAAAAAAAAGCAAAGATACTTAAATCCAAGAATGTAGTCGCTTTTCTGAGTTCCCAGCTGCTAGGACCACTCTGCAGAACCACGAGGAGCTTGTCTGAGCAGTATAGCCAGAAGAAAACGTCCAGAGGCGGATTTTAAACAGTGAACTACAAAAGAGCTAGAAATGGTCCAAAACAACCAATTACTACAGCTTCTTGTGCTGAGGTCACTTCCTACAGGGACAGGTAGGCTGCTCAAGGCTCCCCACTCCCACTGGTGAGCAAAGAAACTTCCTTCTATCCAAGTAAGGTAATGGACAACACAGGAACTACACCACAGCCCAGAATACAGCAATGCCTGTAAACTGGTCTAAACTAGTCGAGGAGAGGGTGTTAGTTATATATTTTATGCTGTATGCTCATTGTGTTAGTTATATACTGTATGCTGTAAGCTCATTGCATTAGTTATATACTTTATGCTGTATGCTCATTGTGTTAGTTATATACTCTATGCTGTATGCTCATTGGGTTAGTTATATACTTTATGATGTATGCTCATTGTGTTAGTTATATACTTTATGCTGTATGCTCATTGTGTTATATACTTTATACTGTATGCTCACTGCATTAGTTATATACTTTATGCTGTATGCTCATTGTGTTAGTTATATACTTTATACTGTATGCTCATTGTGTTAGTTATATACTTTATACTGTATGCTCATTGTGTTAGTTATATACTTTATGCTGTATGCTCATTGTGTTATATACTTTATACTGTATGCTCACTGCGTTAGTTATATACTTTATGCTGTATGTTCATTGTGTTAGTTATATACTTTATGTTGTATGCTCATTGCATTATATACTTCATACTATATGCTCATTGCGTTAGTTATATACTTTATGCTGTATGTTGATTGTGTTAGTTATATACTTTATGCTGTACGCTCATTGCATTAGTTATATACTTTATGCTGTATGTTGATTGTGTTAGTTATATACTTTATGCTGTACGCTCATTGTGTTAGTTATATACTTTATGCTGTATGCTCATTGTGTTATATACTTTATACTGTATGCTCACTGCGTTAGTTATATACTTTATGCTGTATGTTCATTGTGTTAGTTATATACTTTATGTTGTATGCTCATTGCATTATATACTTCATACTATATGCTCATTGCGTTAGTTATATACTTTATGCTGTATGTTGATTGTGTTAGTTATATACTTTATGCTGTACGCTCATTGCATTAGTTATATACTTTATGCTGTATGTTGATTGTGTTAGTTATATACTTTATGCTGTACGCTCATTGTGTTAGTTATATACTTTATGCTGTATGCTCATTGTGTTATATACTTTATACTGTATGCTCACTGCGTTAGTTATATACTTTATGCTGTATGCTCATTGTGTTAGTTATATACTTTATGCTGTATGCTCATTGTGTTAGTTATATACTTTATGCTGTATGCTCATTGTGTTAGTTATATACTTTATGCTGTACGCTCATTGTGTTAGTTATATACTTTATGCGTCAGCATAGTACTATATGTATTTGCACTTGCAGATCATCATTTTAGGATGTTACTTTCTGTGTTTCCACCATAAATGGGCTATGCACATCTGGACATACCCACTTAACTAACAACCAAACAAACAAATAAATAAAGGGAACCCATACTAAAGCACAGCAAACCCTTCTTGCTCAAAGGCTTCTGCATCTACTGCGAGGAATATGCTCATCTTACAGCAAGTGCTGATTTATTTGTTTCAGGTTTATTCTGTAGGAGCTTTGCATTA
Source organism: Protopterus annectens (assembly GCF_019279795.1). Lineage (NCBI taxonomy): Eukaryota > Metazoa > Chordata > Ceratodontiformes > Protopteridae > Protopterus > Protopterus annectens. The sequence continues at coordinate 51,875,260 of NC_056741.1, read as the reverse complement.
GCATTGTTTAACACCGGCCCTAGTGAACTGCCAAAGGGCTTGCAGTTTGACTTATTTGTGGAACTGCAAAATCATGTTGAAGCATGGACTGGTTAAGAGTTAAATATCTAAAAGACAACAATTCAACAAGCCAGAGGCCCCGAATAACTAAAGGAAGATTGTTAATGTATGTATGCATGCACCTTCCTATCTGTCTGTCTATCTAACATGCTCAGTCAGACAGCAGGAAAATAGAGGCTGCAGCCTCAGTTTGATTCTCTTGGCCTCCATTTGTCTACACTGAAACTCAGAGCAAGCCCCTTAAACATTTTGAGGAGGTAATAATACATTTTGTAAATGTATGATATACCTCAATCAAAATGAGGAATTTTAAACAGAGACCATATCTGGCAGCTTCCAATAAATTTGTGACATTATAATAACATTGCTTCCCAAAACCAAAATGATGACTAACATTGTTGAATGTGGGTATCCATGTGGAAGAAAGTGGTTACACAGAGACTTGAAAGTTTGCATCTCTTCAGGTATGGTTCTTATTGGTGCTTGTAGTTCAGGTACCTGCCTCTGTGAAATTGTGTAACACCTTTGAGATTTAGCATAATTTGTTTGCAAACTATTTCCTATTCTTAAATAGTCGCTGTAGGTCTATTGCAAAGGAACCTTGACAATAATGGTGATGGTTCTGAGATGTCTTATTTGAATACTGTAAAACATCTGAGGCTGGGTAGCTTTCAACAGTTGCTCTATAAATAATACAGCATGTTCCAGCATGAAGTCTTAGAATAACAGTGGAACTCCCTCGTGCTTTTGTAAATGTAATTAATTCCTTTCATCACAGACAATGTTCTTTGTGCCTGCTGAGAATATTTATGCTTCGTTTTGTTTTTATTGTATTTACATGCTAGTGCTCATAACTTGTACAGGCTGGTCTTCTGATTCCCTTTACATCCTTTCCCTGTTCAAGTTTCCACTTTTCACTGCCACGTCTTATTATTTACTTTGACCATTACCAGCCAATTCTTACTCCCCATCTAAAACACACACACACACACACACACACACACACACACACACACACACACACACACACACACACACACACACACACACACACACACACACACACACACACACACACACACACACACACACACACACACACACACACACACACACACACACACACACACACACACACACACACACACACACACACACACACACACACACACACACACACACACACACACACACACACACACACACACACACACACACACACACACACACACACACACACACACACACACACACACACACACACACACACACACACACACACACACACACACACACACACACACACACACACAGACACACACACACACACACACACACACACACACACACACACACACACACACACACACACACACACACACACACACACACACACACACACACACACACACACACACACACACACACACACATACACACACACACACACACACATACACACACACACACACAGACACACACACACACACACACACACACACACACACACACACACAGACACACACACACACACACACACACACACACACACACACACACACACACACACACACACACACACACACACACACACACACACACACACACACACACACACACACACACACACACACACACACACACACACACACTATGATTTCCTTACTGTCTGGTTTTGTATTTTATTACAGAGCATTGCAATCATAATTCCCAAAGCCTCTACTGTAAAAATGGACTATAACTTAATCAGAAAACCTGGTAACAACTACATACATACATAAAGTAAATTGAGTAAACAAAAGTATCTTTTTGCATACAGCATTTTTTTACTACATCAAAACATAAAGCTGCTATGCCTATTTATAGTATGTGTTTCTAAGTTATACATGTATGAGCCATAAAAAAAATATTTTCCAGAAATGTACAGAAGCAGAAAGTAAGAAGTTACAACAGGAAAACCATTTATGTTTTAGTAACGTTCTCTCTTCTGTTGCCATTAAAGCAGCAGGTTACTATTCACATAACTGTATAATTTGCTATTAGATAAGGGCTGTGTTACCCATTTAATCTGTACATTATGAAAGGATAAGCAGTGTGTCCGTTACGATATGAACTGTTTGTCTGTCTGCCTGTGTCCCTTATCAGTCAAGACTCGGGTCACAGGGGCAAAAGTAAATTGAATACATATAGACAACTTACAGTAAGTAGTCTCCCCTTTTGTAAAGGAAAACTGAGTATCCAGAAAGAAATGAAGCAACAGGAAGAACATGCAAAGACCACAGGGTGATCAGAGGTAAGAACTGAAGCTGGATTAGAGATCTTAACTCCGAAGCAACCAAGTTACCCTTGTTAACTAATATACATCTTCTCACAGTCTATTAACTGGCTTTATATTTGTTTATTTACCCTTTGTTGACCAAGTTAATCCCACTAGGCTAGTGACCTATTTTCAGGGGAGACCCACGATAGTATTTCTACTAGTAGAGGAAATTTGGCCAGGGCATTAGGGGACTTTCCCACCTTTTTTTGATAGCTGCCCTGGGATCTTCTACATCTACCTGAGTTACCACCAAGTATGTCAAAAAATGTTAAGCCCAGCACGGCTCAATTAATCAGGAACCACGAAGCACTGCAGTAAAATTCTTTTATTGTAGAACCATACACCAAATAAAGACGCTGTAAATGTTAAGCGCTTTCATCTAGTAACTCTAGATTTCTTCAGAACATCAAACAAGGTGTGTCATACACTTTAAATACCTAAGTTACCCGCCTTTTTTCCAAGTACTATTACCCAATTACATATATTTAACCCTTAGTATAACATATACAATAAGACCAACAATTCTAACTGCAATATTATAAAACTTTAAAAATATACAAATTTGCTCAATTGAACAAAATTGGTACTCCATGTATATCTATTACTATCATTTAAAAAATATATATATATATTTCACAAGGCGTCAAAATTTGATTCATAAACAATAATATAAAAATACTCTAACATAAATATAAAAATGATTTGTAATTACTACTTCTAAATGTATTGGTGAAAGCCTATTATGTATGCTATGTAGCATTATTATTTTACCTAAATGTCAGTTTGAGCTATGAAATTATACCCTCAATAGGGGTTTGGTAGGAATTACTTCATTAAGGCCAGGTGGTGTGGCAGCCTCTAATCGCAGTTGCCATTTTATTTCTTTTTCCCCCACAATGGCCTTTGTGTTGCCTCCTCTAGGGTTATGACTAACCACATCGAGTATACCAAATTTAAAGCTCCTACATGACTCACTATTTAATATATGTCTCGATAGTGCATTGTTGGTGTCATTTCTCTTAATGCAATATAAATGGTCATACATTCTATTTTTTAGATATCTATCTGTCATTCCTACATAATAATTTTCGCATGTATCACAGATAGCTAAATATACTACATGTCTTGTTAAACAATTACCATGTTTGAAATGGACCTTAGTTCTATTTCTATCCTTTAATACTATATTTTTACCTTCATATATATATTTGCAATAATTGCAACATCCGCACTTTGTAGTACCCCTACTTACGCTCTTACTATCTTTCATGGAACTTTGTCTTATTTCAATAAGTCTATGAAGACTGTTACCTGTCTTATATACAAAGATGGGCATTGATGGAACTTTGTCTTTAACCCCTGCATCACTTGTCAAAATGTGCCAATGTTTTGCTATTATTTGCTTTATCTGATGTGTATGATCACCATACTTCACAATGCAGGCTCTCTTGTAAAAATCCCCCTCTATATTCTTTTGTCTATTGTTCGTAGATATTCCTATGCCTAATAGTGGGGGGTATTTCCTACCCCATTCATACCATACCACAATTACATCTTTTTCGAAGGAGAATATTACAAACAAATTTCAGGGGTGGCAATGGGGGCAGCTTGTGTCCCCATGTATGCCAACATGGTTCTCCTAGATTGGGAAACAACATACATTCTCAATACAAACTGGATGCACAAGATCCAAACGTATGTAAGATATCTGGACGATATATTTCTGTTATGAACAGGGAATATTAAGGAATTAGAAGATTTCGTGAAATATATTAATGGTACTACCAGCTTCCTAAGATTTACCTATCAATGTGATAGTAAAGGAATAAACTACTTAGATGTTTATGTCTATAATGATGGCAAGACATTTCAGTCCATGATACATAGGAAAGAGACTTACAGCAATGGTTATTTGCATTATTCCAGTGCTCATTCATACAAAGTCAAGTACAATATAGTGAAAGGGCAATTGATAAGGGCAGCGAGGATGACATCAGAAAGGAACAATATGTTAAAGGAGATTAGATTTATGGAGGCTATGTTTAGAGAAAAGGGATACCCCGATAAGATGTTGGAGGACTTAACACATTATGTAACGCAGGAATGGGGTAGGAAATACCCCCCACTATTAGGCATAGGAATATCTACGAACAATAGACAAAAGAATATAGAGGGGGATTTTTACAAGAGAGCCTGCATTGTGAAGTATGGTGATCATACACATCAGATAAAGCAAATAATAGCAAAACATTGGCACATTTTGACAAGTGATGCAGGGGTTAAAGACAAAGTTCCCTCAATGCCCAACTTTGTATATAAGACAGGTAACAGTCTTCATAGACTTATTGAAATAAGACAAAGTTCCATGAAAGATAGTAAGAGCCTCAGTAGGGGTACTACAAAGTGCGGATGTTGCAATTATTGCAAATATATATATGAAGGTAAAAATATAGTATTAAAGGATAGAAATAGAACTAAGGTCCATTTCAAACATGGTAATTGTTTAACAAGACATGTAGTATATTTAGCTATCTGTGATACATGCGAAAATTATTATGTAGGAATGACAGATAGATATCTAAAAAATAGAATGTATGACCATTTATATTGCATTAAGAGAAATGACACCAACAATGCACTATCGAGACATATATTAAATAATGAGTCATGTAGGAGCTTTAAATTTGGTATACTCGATGTGGTTAGTCATAACCCTAGAGGAGGCAACACAAAGGCCATTGTGGGGGAAAAAGAAATAAAATGGCAACTGCTTATTAGAGGCTGCCACACCACCTGGCCTTAATGAAGTAATTCCTACCAAACCCCTATTGAGGGTATAATTTCATAGCTCAAACTGACATTTAGGTAAAATAATAATGCTACATAGCATACATAATAGGCTTTCACCAATACATTTAGAAGTAGTAATTACAAATCATTTTTATATTTATGTTAGAGTATTTTTATATTATTGTTTATGAATCAAATTTTGACGCCTTGTGAAATATATATATATATTTTTTAAATGATAGTAATAGATATACATGGAGTACCAATTTTGTTCAATTGAGCAAATTTGTATATTTTTAAAGTTTTATAATATTGCAGTTAGAATTGTTGGTCTTATTGTATATGTTATACTAAGGGTTAAATATATGTAATTGGGTAATAGTACTTGGAAAAAAGGCGGGTAACTTAGGTATTTAAAGTGTATGACACACCTTGTTTGATGTTCTGAAGAAATCTAGAGTTACTAGATGAAAGCGCTTAACATTTACAGCGTCTTTATTTGGTGTATGGTTCTACAATAAAAGAATTTTACTGCAGTGCTTCGTGGTTCCTGATTAATTGAGCCGTGCTGGGCTTAACATTTTTTGACATACTTGGTGGATTTCAGGAACTATTGTGTGAGACAAGTCGATTATGGATTCATTGCAGGATGTATCGGGTTCAGCAACTCCTATTACTCGAGATGAAGTGGACAAACTGCACTCTGAGATGGCTATAATAAAGGGAGAACTAACCCACCTTATAGAACTATTCACTCCCAAACCGGGTACTTTAAAAATACAAAACCCACCTTCTACTATGGAAGTATTAGCGCTGTCTCATTCCTCCATTGGCCAAGTGAGTGAGGACGACATCCCGAACGGGCAAAGGAGAAGTTCGTCACCATTCCTACTCACCTGCACGCCGAGGAAAGATATGCGTACAAATGTAAACAGCAATTCAGTTTTGTCCAACTTTATTTCGGCTTCTTGTAATAACGAGGAGGAATCCTATTTAATTTTGGGGGCTAAACCTAAAAGACAACTGCTGGAAAGGACATATGGTGCTAAATCTAAATCTAGTGCCAATATTAACACCAAAACTCCAGGTACTGTGCGACAGAAGCCCATCAAGGGCTTCAATGATAACTTACATCATTATAATGTTGAAAAGTTGTTACAACTGCCATTCGATTTTGAAACTAGAAGTAATAGGAACAGTAAAGGACAGGTGGCGCATGACCAGTACAATTTTTTAAAACAAATGATTTTTGGCTTTGGTAATAAGTTAACGAAAATCAAAGCAATACAGGTTGAAAACATGTACGTAAAGCGCTGTTTAAATTGTCATGTAGTCCCGATGGGACTTCGTTTTTTTAAAAGACCTATGGGTGTAGACATGAATGTTTGTAATATAAAAAAATGCAATGATATGTTTAATGAATTTGGGGAACAGTTTATGAAGTTTATTATGGACAATAATGACACACAATTGACTGTTTTGATTTCTGAAGTGGAAAATATGGATAGTGCAATACGGGAAGACAAGCTATTTCCACAATGGGAAAAGCTATTTTTTAAACAGTATGATTATGCTGAACACACGAGTAAAAAAATGTTTGCCAGAAAATGTAAAAAATTGGAACGTGACATGCAGCAGTATGAGCAAGGGGTAGCATACAGGTGGAATAATAAGGATAGGTTGAGACAGAGGGAAACATATAAGGGAGATACTAGGGATATAGTTCAGGCTGAAGCACCTCACTACCACAATGAAGATGTTTTTTTAGAGGAAGGAGAGCAGGACAAGTGGTACACAGTACACCGAAAGAGGAAGGGGTTACCCAGGTGGAACAAACAAAGATAATACAGGTGCCCAATAAAGACAATGTTTTTAATAATACAAGCTCAAGTGACAACCTATACATTGACAACAACAGACATGCATTAGGCCCCCATATAGTAATTAAAGAAGGGGATGTCAAAATCTATAATTATAGTTCCTATGCAATTCAACCAGACCTGGCACAAGTATTTTCTAAGGGTATGAAATTCATACCGGATAAATCATTAGATTTGGTAGACACCCTGGTAGAAGTTAAGCTATTTCTCAGAAAACTTAACCTAGGGATATTTTTTCAAAATAGGTCACAACATGTACCCACAAACATTGACCTTAGGAAAAAGAGTACTTTTACACCCCCTATGGTGAAAACATTGGAGACCTTTGAGAAAGTGATACAGGGTGATATATACAAGCTATATAAGAAAAGCAAATATCAGAAAAAGGACCAAACTATGATTAACAACATCTATTCAGTAATTGATTCCATCTGTTCTGAAAATGTCAGGATTATGGTGGCTGACAAGGGGGGGGGGATAGTATTGTATGATCAAGAAAAGTATAGCAATAAGATATTTGAAATATTAAATGATTCAAACCAGTATGAAGTATCTTCATTAAATCAAGTAAATATTGCTCACAACAGAATAGACTCCTATTTGGAGGAATTTTTGTTAGATAATCGAGTGGATGAAGAACTCTATAAATTTTTGAAAGTTGAGTACCCCATCTTGGCTACTATAAGAGGGATTCCCAAGGTACACAAAGATCCTATTGACCCTCCATTTAGACCTATCATATCAGGGAGTGCGAGTAAGACATTCCCATATGGTAAAGTAGTGGACAATAGGTTGAAACATATGTACAAATGCATACCCCATATAATGAAGGATTCCTGGGAATTCCTGGGAATATTTAAACAGGAATTGTGGTCCCCTGACATTATTTTTGTTACCATTGATGTCAGGGAATTGTTCTCTTGTATTCCAAAGAATGAAGGAATAGAAAGTTTTATACAGAGCTTAAAAAACTTCAGTGGGTTACAAGAGGAAGAGATTGTCCTTCTCACTTCTTTCATGGAAATAGTACTAGACCACAATTACATCTTTTTCGAAGGAGAATATTACAAACAAATTTCAGGGGTGGCAATGGGGGCAGCTTGTGCCCCCATGTATGCCAACATGGTTCCACTAGATTGGGAAACAACATACATTCTCAATACAAACTGGATGCACAAGATCCAAACGTATGTAAGATATCTGGACGATATATTTCTGTTATGGACAGGGAATATTAAGGAATTAGAAGATTTCGTGAAATATATTAATGGTGCTACCAGCTTCCTAAGATTTACCTATCAATGTGATAGTAAAGGAATAAACTACTTAGATGTTTATGTCTATAATGATGGCAAGACATTTCAGTCCATGATACATAGGAAAGAGACTTACAGCAATGGTTATTTGCATTATTCCAGTGCTCATTCATACAAAGTCAAGTACAATATAGTGAAAGGGCAATTGATAAGGGCAGCGAGGATGACATCAGAAAGGAACAATATGTTAAAGGAGATTAGATTTATGGAGGCTATGTTTAGAGAAAAGGGATACCCCGATAAGATGTTGGAGGACTTAACACATTATGTAACGCAGGAATGGGGTAGGAAATACCCCCCACTATTAGGCATAGGAATATCTACGAACAATAGACAAAAGAATATAGAGGGGGATTTTTACAAGAGAGCCTGCATTGTGAAGTATGGTGATCATACACATCAGATAAAGCAAATAATAGCAAAACATTGGCACATTTTGACAAGTGATGCAGGGGTTAAAGACAAAGTTCCCTCAATGCCCAACTTTGTATATAAGACAGGTAACAGTCTTCATAGACTTATTGAAATAAGACAAAGTTCCATGAAAGATAGTAAGAGCGTAAGTAGGGGTACTACAAAGTGCGGATGTTGCAATTATTGCAAATATATATATGAAGGTAAAAATATAGTATTAAACGATAGAAATAGAACTAAGGTCCATTTCAAACATGGTAATTGTTTAACAAGACATGTAGTATATTTAGCTATCTGTGATACATGCGAAAATTATTATGTAGGAATGACAGATGGATATCTAAAAAATAGAATGTATGACCATTTATATTGCATTAAGAGAAATGACACCAACAATGCACTATCGAGACATATATTAAATAGTGAGTCATGTAGGAGCTTTAAATTTGGTATACTCGATGTGGTTAGTCATAACCCTAGAGGAGGCAACACAAAGGCCATTGTGGGGGAAAAAGAAATAAAATGGCAACTGCGATTAGAGGCTGCCACACCACCTGGCCTTAATGAAGTAATTCCTACCAAACCCCTATTGAGGGTATAATTTCATAGCTCAAACTGACATTTAGGTAAAATAATAATGCTACATAGCATACATAATAGGCTTTCACCAATACATTTAGAAGTAGTAATTACAAATCATTTTTATATTTATGTTAGAGTATTTTTATATTATTGTTTATGAATCAAATTTTGACGTCTTGTGAAATATATATATATTTTTTTAAATGATAGTAATAGATATACATGGAGTACCAATTTTGTTCAATTGAGCAAATTTGTATATTTTTAAAGTTTTATAATATTGCAGTTAGAATTGTTGGTCTTATTGTATATGTTATACTAAGGGTTAAATATATGTAATTGGGTAATAGTACTTGGAAAAAAGGCGGGTAACTTAGGTATTTAAAGTGTATGACACACCTTGTTTGATGTTCTGAAGAAATCTAGAGTTACTAGATGAAAGCGCTTAACATTTACAGCGTCTTTATTTGGTGTATGGTTCTACAATAAAAGAATTTTACTGCAGTGCTTCGTGGTTCCTGATTAATTGAGCCGTGCTGGGCTTAACATTTTTTGACATACTTGGTGGATTTCAGGAACTATTGTGTGAGACAAGTGAGTTACCACCAACTCAAGCAGGTGGGACCTTGATTTGACAGTGCATACCTGAAGGACGGCTCACAGCACACTCACAATTGCATCACTGCCCTATTGCTGCATTGTAGTATCAGTGATCCAATCACCTTAGCCTAACAGCACTTGAGTGTCACTGCCATTTTGATTCCACGGCTTCTGTAGTGACAATTGTCTATGTAAAAAAAAGAAAAAACTTCCTCACATTATCACTGAACCACCCTCTCATTGTCTTCATATTTTACATATCACCCCAACTTTATTCTTCCATATCTCCTCCGCTAAACATGCATCTTCCTTGGACCCACTACATTCTTACGAGGTAATGACATGTTTCTGGAATGTTCCTTCTCTCTCCCCCTTTCTTTTAGGATATATATACTTATTTAATCAGTTTTCACCTGGCAGGTGGACTGGTACAAGGAACTCTTTAAATCATGAATCAGCATAGAGCCATAAGTGCAGATAACTTAATATATTGTTATGCAATATTACACATAAGTTACATATATGTACATCACTCAGAAGAAGCAAATGTTATATAGTTCCCTGCATTACAGTTTAATGTGCATTGCTCACTTTCGAAGTATCTATGTTTTATGATGACTTAATTTCTAGTTGTACTCCTCATGTTAAAATTGCAAACATGTGCATAAAACAACTATAGTATATTATCTAATTATTAGTTTAGTCAGGTTTTTCTCTTTAACCACACCCACTGAATGATGTCATGGTAGGTTTTATACAATAATTTGCATAAACTGTAAAGCATTGTAGGTAGAAGATGCAATACATATGGACAGCTGACATGACATTAAGCAGTCACACATTTCTTTACAAAAGCATTTTCTTAGTTGCATTGTGGTTTTGCTACTAATTATTGAATATGCTAATTTTCAATGTAAGGTGTTCTGTGTGAAAGACCGAGGTAATAACTTGTCTTTCAAAAAAAATAAACTCCTACTGAGGCATTTAGAATGAAACTGTAGCAGCCCATGCATTAATTTAAGTAGTGAGATGTTGTGGGTTTAGTTTTTCACAATATCATGTCAGGAGTTTTCAAACCCAATAAAAGTTTCAGGGGGCCTTCCTTATCAACAAACAAAATGTAAACACAACACACTTTGTGCATTGAATAGTGTACAATCTGGGAATGAATAAGGCAAGGATGTTAACTCCATTTTCAAGAGTTTGTTATGTACACTAGCTTCAAAAAGTGACCAAATAACTGGCAGCAAAATATACTGGCTTTTTAAACTAACGAAAGAATCTCAATTTACTATCTCTACAATGTTTGTTCAGAAGTGGCTGCCAAAAAAGCGATTACTAGAAAATGGAAATCAAAGTCTAAACCAACTTTACAAGAAGTAGTGAATATAATAACAGAGACAAAACAACTGGAATTGGGATCTTTAGAAAAGGGAAGGAGAAAACTACATAGGAAAAATGGGAATTGTGGGACAATATATGTCGAGAAGCAACGAGGTTTAAGTGGCAGGATTTGAATGAGCCATATGATGCTTAACTGACAATGACTGGATGGTTTATAAGTGATGTATAATGTTTGCAACTGCAGTTGTTTCAATGATGTCTGTGATGTATAATGTTTGCAAATAAAGTGGTGTCAGCGTTGTTTGTTTTTCATTTATATAAATGTGATTGCCTACGTCATACGTGATAATTTAATAAAGATGTTTACTGAAAAAAAAATAAAATAGTGTGAATTATATTTAGATGTGATCTGCCAGAGTTACCATCAGCAACACCCTTTTCCCAAATTTTACATGGGGTTGGGGTGTCATGTTAATTGTTTGATTCAGAACCAGTTTCTTACCTTTTTGGAAGTCATGCCTGCTTGCTTCAGGTCTTCTCTCACAAAATCCATTTACCTCTTTGCTGGATGCCGTTGCCTCCTCTGTCCTTCTTCCTATCTCTCCTACATTTGCTTTACTACATCATCGCCTGCTTTCCTGCACATAACAAACTAAGGTAATCTATTCTCTGTGAAATTGGCATTACTTTAGCTTCTGTTCTGATGTCCTCCTGTGCATCTTACTATCTTGGGGGCTTTGTCTCCATCACCTCAAACGTCCTCAGCTGCTCTGCCTTCACAGCCAAGGTTTTGATACCATACAGAAGCACTGATCACACCACTGTTTTCTAAACCTTACTTTTCAACTTCTTTACTATTCTTCTCTTGTGTATTACCTCTAACAATGTGTATCAGTTGGCTGCAACACCTCTGATTCTAGCTTTGACCTCTTCATCCACACATCCTAGATACTTGAAGCTGTTAAATTGTTCCACTGAGTTCACTTTTACCTTAATTAAGCTGGATTGCCAGAGTCTCTAAGGGAAAATAAGCCTGTTTAGCTGCTTAGCAGCCATCTTTATGTTTGTTGCTTTTGCACTTTTGTATTTGTATTGGTAGGGTACATGAGTTATTGTGACTTCTGTTGAAGACCCTACACTGCGTTTGTTGCTTTTCTTTGCACAATCTCCATTCTTTTAGGGTTTCTAGAGCTATATGCACTAACTTACATGTCACTTCCCCAACTGTCTCTCCATACAGAGAAAAGGACACACACTAGGAGGATGAAACACGGTCAAATTAGGACGGTCAAACAGTCCTCGTTTGTTGTCATAGTCTCTGACTCTATGGCATGTGTATGCTCCTAACATTCTTCAGTCTTTTATGAAACAGAGAAGTAGGGAACAACCCAAAAAGTATTTTGAGATTGCATTCTCATATTTTTGGCACAATTGTTTGAGTTAGTAATAGCTGTGCAACCTCGTGGTGGATACATATAGAAAAGTTGCATGAATTTGTAAAGCAGAGTGAAAAAGAATAAGTTTTAGCAGATGAGCAAAAATAAAACTTTGCTGAAATGGACTCAAATAGTATTTAACTGGTATGAGGACATACAGATACTATTTGTCTCATTTGTTTTGGTACACTTTGACTCTCTAAGCACTCCACCTGGCACCCCTGCTGCAGTAATCCCGAAAGGTAGCTTTTAAAATCATTTTGATATGACAGCTGACAGACAGCATCCTTTGAAATGCTGCAGATGATTATGAGGTCATGTGATGTGCTTTGGTCAGAGTGCATGTTTTCCATCGCCTCATATCTGACATTTGTAAATTTATTCAAAATAGTTTGTTTGCTGCAAAAAGTTTTACTTATTTATATCTTATTTTATTTATTAGCTTTTGTTTACCAGGAAAGTCCAACTGGGTTTACATTTACCCATTTTTAGTGGAGACCTGGGAAGAAAAGCTAAAATAAATAGTAGCTGTACAATGTAACAAAGTTTACACAAACTCTAAATAAAGGACAAAAATAATGGCATTTCTTAAAAAGGAATGAACAACAACTATCATGCAAAGATACAAATTGTAGTAAGTACTGAGACGTGACACTGGTTCACATTGCAGGGCATCACTGGTGCAGGAAATTAACATTATAACTGTAGCAACACTTCTAAGAAAATATTTGAAAAACATGTTATGATGGGCACTAGACAATCAAAGCTAGGCTAATTCACTGTTTCTGGATGTGTGAAAACTTAAAGATGAACCATTATACACGAACCACTTAGCCACCCGCCTGCCTCGGGTCACACAGTGGTGCAGCAGTTAGCATTGTCCCCTCACATGAAGAGGCTCTCTGGTTCTATTCTTGGCTGGGGTGCCTTCTGTGTGGAGTCTGCATGTCCTTCCTGCATTTGTGTGGGTTTCCTCCAGGTGCTCCGGTTTTGTCCCACATTCTAAAGACATGTGTCTGGAGCATTTCTCCCTGGGTCTCCACTGAAAATGGGCTCTGTCCCAGTCAGACTTTCATGGTTAACAAATGTAAAATAATTAAAATAAATAAAATATCCAACTGGAATGAAGCCTGAACATGACCCAGTATGGCAACATGACTGGAGTGATTTGAAGGAGGCCTAAGGCCTGAGCACCCATAAAGTTGGCTTTAAGGTTGAACTGTCACATGGTGGAGTGAGCTGGCTAACGCAAATCTGCTTATCTGCAGATAATACATAAATGTATTTATTTATACACATCTGATTACCAGCAAATTCCAACTGGGTTGGTGCAAATTTTCAGCATAGGCCCAAGGAGAAAAGCCCAATGTGTATTACAAAACATTTTAAGAGCAATAATTTTACAATTTTCAAAAAATATAAAAACATTTACAATTTAAATATTTGTGTCAAATTAGACATAATGTGACAACACTGGTTAAAAATAGATACAACTTGTATGACAATAATTTAAAATGTAGATAAATGTAAGCCAGTTTTTTAGAAGTTAAGGATAAATTAGTATAACACAAACAGGAATTGCAATATGAAATGAGAGAAATAAAAAGTAGGGTTACGGCATATTTAGATAAGAGTCTCGCAAGGAAATCGATTGAAGTAAGTGAACGAAGAAGGGCAGTACGGAGGTATGAGGTATGAACAAGTACTGGTTCAGATTTAGGGATATAGTTTAGTAAGGAGGTATGAGGTATGAACAGGTACTGGTTCAGATTTAGGGATATAGTTTAGTAAGGAGGTATGAGGTATGAACAAGTACTGGTTCAGATTTAGGGATATAGTTTAGTAAGGAGGTATGAGGTATGAACAGGTACTGGTTCAGATTTAGGGATATAGTTTAGTAAGGAGGTATGAGGTATGAACAGGTACTGGTTAAGATTTAGGGATATAGTTTAGTAAGGAGGTATGAGGTATGAACAGGTACTGGTTCAGATTTAGGGATATAGTTTAGTAAGGAGGTATGTGGTATAAACAAGTACTGGTTTGGATTTAGGGATATAGTTTAGTAAGGAGGTATGAGGTATAAACAAGTACTGGTTCAGATTTAGGGATATAGTTTAGTAAGGAGGTATGAGGTATGAACAAGTACTGGTTCAGATTTAGGGATATAGTTTAGTAAGGAGGTATGAGGTAAGAACAGGTACTGGTTCAGATTTAGGGATATAGTTTAGTAAAGAGGTATGAGGTATGAACAGGTACTGGTTCAGATTTAGGGATATAGTTTAGTAAGGAGGTATGAGGTATGAACAGGTACTGGTTCAGATTTAGGGATATAGTTTAGTAAGGAGGTATGAGGTATGAACAGGTACTGGTTCATATTTAGGGATATAGTTTAGTAAGGAAGTATGAGGTAAGAACAGGTACTGGTTCAGATTTAGTTATATAGTTTAGTAAGGCGGTATGAGGTATGAACAGGTACTGGTTCAGATTTAGGGATATAGTTTAGTAAGGAGGTATTAGGTATGAACAAGTACTGGTTCAGATTTAGGGATATAGTTTAGTAAGGAGGTATGAGGTATGAACAGGTACTGGTTCAGATTTAGGGATATAGTTTAGTAAGGAGGTATGAGGCATGAACAGGTACTGGTTCAGATTTAGGGATATAGTTTAGTAAGGAGGCATGAGGTATGAACAGGTACTGGTTCATATCTAGGGAAATAGTTTACCCTGAGGATGAACAAGAACATTGCCATTTTGGGCTAGGATGTCTCTCAGAATGGTTTTGAAGGACTGGTAGGAGGATATTAACCTAATGGCTACAGGTAAGGGGTTCCAGGTCTTAGCAACATGGTATGAGTACAGACAATTCCCAGCAGATCTGATAGGTTGTGGACAGAGATCTTGGCATTATGCCCTTTCTGGGTCCCTTGAGCACATATATTTGTATTTCTCTGAATTTATATTTAATTT
The DNA here is from genome assembly GCF_019279795.1 of Protopterus annectens. Taxonomy (NCBI): domain Eukaryota; kingdom Metazoa; phylum Chordata; order Ceratodontiformes; family Protopteridae; genus Protopterus; species Protopterus annectens. The sequence goes on along the minus strand of NC_056741.1, from coordinate 51,859,551 downwards.
GGGACAGCTGATTATACTGACCAAACACTCAGTTAATTCAAGTATAAAATATATTCTGCTTAATTGTGTGCGCACTTTCATATGATTCTGGTTTCATTACTAGGTGACATGCTATATCAGTATCTGTTGGGTATGGGATTTTATATAAAGCAGTACTAAATCAGTTGTCAAACATTAATTTTATGAATAGTGTTTAATAATGTCATAAAAGTACATATTACTAACAACAAAGTTGGGTTTTAATAAAGTCAAGAAAGAAATAACAAATCTGTTTACAAGAAAGGATATCTTTCTTAGCATAGTACATTTCAGCTATGGTCAGTCTAGCCTGTGGTTTCAGTTATCGTAAGGTGAGAATACATTGTCTTAAATACACGTTCTCGTAGAACTCATTTCCAATAAAGTGTGACAGTGATACGCACCTTGGAAGGGACGGACACCTGCAAAAAGCAAAAGACTGAAAACAGGTCTTCCTATATTATTCTCAGAAGAGAGGATGTTTCTGGTAAATTGGTGATAAGTTGCTTGCTTTGTTAACTATATTCACCCCTACTAGAAATAGGGCTGCGGTCAGAGTAATTCCCAAATTGCGAAGGTGGTTAAGATATCACACTGCATTTCAATTTTGTAGCAATGAAATATATAAAATATTGTGATTCCCTTATGATTACTAATTCCATTTCTTAGGTAACTTGGCAAAGTTAGTACAGAAGGACATGTTAAATGTGAATAATCTAATTGTAGGTATGTAACAGTAACAATTATTAAATTACGTTTAGCCTGAGTTGCCGGTTAGTACTTCAGCTGATGTTAGTTATATAACTTAGAGGCTATATACTGTACGCTGAATATATTTCATGAGCTTGCATGTAGGATATTGATGCAAAACAAATAAACAATCATATAAAACATGTAAAGTACAAGGATCTGGCTATAAGTTTCTTGTTCACTACACTCGTGGATTCTGCTAAACTTGTAAATTCAAGTCGACATATATTCTTTTGAACAGTTTATTGACCCAAATAGCTGTACCACCATCTTTTGTAAAATTCCCTTTACATATCATCTGTAAAAATGGAAAAGCATTTGTGGCATGTAGCTTAAATTGTAGTTGCCTTTGCCAACAATTGCCATAAACATCAAGTCAAACATGTCATGTTATTCATAGGTAAATGGTATAAATGACGCAACAGGAGATTTATTTATATAGTCTTCCCTTGCCCTGCAGTTAATAGTTATAATGTGTCAAATACCTCTGTGAGTTTACAATCCAAACATTTGTGCAAAGTGCCTAAAGGGTAAACAATTATTGCAAATGTGCTACAGATTAACAATAAAACAGCCTGTCGCTACAATGTAACAAATGTCTGATGGTATTTAGAAGTTACAGGTTTGTACCTGCTCCACTAAATAGTCTAACTTAACAGCCTGTCGCTACAATGTAACAAATGTCTGATGGTATTTAGAAGTTACAGGTTTGTACCTGCTCTACTAAATAGTCTAACTTTCATCATTTCAACTTTATGAAGTTTGTGTGCAACTAAATTATCAATTCGAACAAGAGACATATCAGAGACACAAAGTAATTGTGGACTTTCCATGAGTTGAGAATATGATAGTAAATCTGCTCAACACAACAAACACTTCAAGTCCCTATCTAACTAAGCCAAATGTATCTAAACCTTGTGGCAGGACAGGAGAGCATCTACAGCTTTCCAGTAACAACGAATGGCGCATATTTCTAGTAAACCAAACAAGAGACTTCACACATGGTTAATTAGACAACATTAACTACTAAAACTAAAAAGCCACCTTTTTAGGGTATGTCACATCATGATATTGTCAAAGCTAAGTTGTCAAAAGTCCTTTCCAGGAGTGTTCAAAGGGTTGTTGGGCATTTAGACGAAAGGCAAGGCCCTCCAATTTGGTGGACCTTAGATAGTAAGACTCTGCATGTCTATGACTTTCCGTAATGAAGTTTAGAAATATTCTTCTATTATGCTGGGCAACATTTGTTAGTACTGACTTTGTGTTGGTTTAGTTATTGTTCTTCTGTCAGGCTATAGCCTTGTGTAGAAAAACAAATGCAGTTTTATGCTAAAAGGCATTATCTACTAAACTTTTAAATGATACATTTCTGTTGGCCGTCTCATTTCCTAAGCTGTTGTTTTGTTGACACATTACTAATTTGGTTGTTGTGTTTGTTCATGCATCTGTTGGTTGGCTAAAAGCAATTATGTGTAAATTAATGTAATTAAGTGTTTTCATACAGGCAGGCAATTTTATATTTAGATACGTTTCTGCCAATCTGTCCAGATCTTAATTGTATTTAGTTGAATTTCTAACAGTAAATCAACTGTTAAATTTATCAGTTGGTTAAATAATATTGTCTTTGCAAATATTATTATCAATCATCCTGTAGTCACTTAATGTGTCTTCAGTCCACAACTGTTGTTAAAACTTTTTTGCTACTAATTCCAGTTGGTCACAAGGCAGAATCATAGCTGACCCATCTCATGCCCGGTGCCATTGCTTCATTTGGCATGGGGGGGAAAGGTCACTGTCATTTCCAGTTCTCGGCTAGCATTCCTAACCTCAGGACCAATGTGAGGACCTGTTTCTGCATTTAAGGGAAAAAAAAAATCTTTTTTTTTTTTTTACTTGAAAACAATATAGCAACACTGAGACAACTAAGATCATATATGAAGCACTGAAGCAATGCTTCAGTCCTGACAGCCAATTAATCTGCAGCTTTCAGAAATGCCAGTAATACACTATTGTTGACCACACCCCCTAACTCTTGCATTTGGGGTGGCTGCCCTATTTGCCTCACAGCAGCTATGCTTCTGTGACAAGGTAAGGCTCACATGTCTGCATGCATCAGTATGTTTTGTTACCTGGCATCTAGAATAAGGCTGTGAGAGTTGAAGAAATTGCTTCTTGTAGTCAAGGTAAAAGGTTTGGTTCCTTCCACCTCTGTTTGCATACTGTAGTATTCTAGCACTGATCATGGGCTACCCTTAAGGCTTCCACTGAAAAGAGACACGAGTTCAGTGGGCTTAAATGGTCAACAAATGAATAAATTAAAGGAGATTAAAAATTCGGGGTAGGCTTTTGTATGCAGTCTCTTTGTAAACAACAGTTCTATTGTCAATCATTTCATTTTTTGGGGAGGGGCTTTTTCCTAACCCTCTGGACTTCCTCTGATATAGGGCTGGAGGATGTCCTGGGAATCTGAAAATCTTGATCCGCTGGGGCATTTTACTTATGCCCTAACTGCCCTAACTCCACCTCCTCCTCCCTACCAGTCCTCATGGTAACATCTAGGAGGCAGCCAATGCAATATGATGGTCTGGCATATCACCCAGCCTCCGCAGCAGTTCAGCCACATCCGCCACCTTATACTCCTTTTGGGCCACACCTTCTAACTGTAAAATTCCCCAGCCTCCATCAGGGCTCATCACATGAGGTGCCCACATACCCACCCTCCCTCCAGGGATGGTGATGGCCATTCCTCCCTGATACTCTGTCAGTTGCCTGAGCCACTATTCAAACCTAGGTCTGCTGGACCGTACTCAGGGCTTTGGCCTTCTATGCAACTGGAGTGGCTATACACTAAATAAATCACAGTTGACTCAATCAAACAAAGGACACAGGATAAAATTCATTAGTATATCATGGCCCTTACCCACTGTGCTAAATTGTCAGAATAATTAGTGCTATTGCTAATAATAATAATACCAGATTTTGGAGCTGAAGGTTTGTTTGTACTTCCTGTGATGTGATACATTAGTATGTTTGCTTTAAATCAAAGGGTACCATTCATATATGCAGTATTCTATTGAGCAGTGAACTATCAAATACCTGATGGATATATAACCTCTGTTTGAGGACCACTGTTAAAATGTTGCCATTTTTGGTAAAAAAAAAATAATTAGCCAAAATTTATTAAGTGTCTTATTATACAAAATGTGTTCCAGATTGAGATGGAAGTATATGACACTTCCCTGTGGAATATAGCAGGTTCAGAAAGTCACCCCACATTTCAAGCTTTGAGGTCTTCACATTTGACTCATTCACCATGGACCCTGTGCCAAATCCAAGTTTGCATAGTAGGATGCTAGAGACATTACTTTGTACCGCACAAAAAAGTCCCTGGATGTGAAGCAGATTTACCAGAGCCACTGGTGATCTTTGTCATTTCATTTATCTATCAACATAAAACAATGCACAAAGTCCTGTGAGTGATGTAGGTTTCAAAGAGGAATGATTTCTGACAAGGAAGTAAAACTCTTTCAAGAGAGAAGAAAAAAGTGATGCCTGATAGCATTAAATTCCTGGTCCACACACAAATAATGTATTTACTAAGCTAGGTGTATGGAGTTTACATGACACTCCCCAAAAATACATTTCCCTAGCATCATTTAATGTAGGTTTTACAAATGGATGAGGCAGTAATGAACATGCATTGTGTCACTGTATCACCTAGTCTGTAGTCATGTATCTGACTTTGGAAGGGCTGCCACCTTCACCCCACCCTAGCTATGACTCTGAGTCTACTGGAGAAGGTAGTGGCAAGCCACTTCCATCTTATTGCCAAGAAAGCCCTATGGGCAAGTAACATGTTGAAACAACAGCACAAGATGGAACCCTAAATCCTTCTCCTTCCTAATAGCACCCTCCCTTTTCTCACAACACTTTACACATCTCTTCAGACGTAAACTCCCTCCTCCTCAAAACAACTTCCCAAAACCCAAAATACAAGCCTTTGAACCGGACCATCTTAGGTTTACTCTCTCTACCTCTATACTCACCCTTCTACTTGCACGTGATAAACATCCTAATCCTGGTCCCGTCACTAACTCTTCTCCTACTGTCACTCCCCTAATGTCTTCCTCTACCCACTTCTCCTCACTATCACATACCACCTCATGTACCAGACACCTCAGAATCTTTGCACCCAATATTGGCAGTACCCTAAAAAAAGTCTCTGAATTACACCCCTGGATAACTCTGCAAACTCCAGATATCCTCTGCATCCCAAAAAATGGCTAAAACCCCATATACCAAACAAAGAAATCATACCCCCTGGCTACAATCTCTTCCGCCAAGACAGACCAATTAAAAAAGGTGGTGGGGTAGCTATACTTTACTCAGAACACTTCTCAGTCCATCCCCTACCTTACTCCCCTCCCCCCAGCTTTTACTCTGCCGAGATTCTTATCATCAACTGTAACTTAAATAAGCATAAAAAGATAGTGATTGTTGCAATATATATATATATATATATATATATATATATATATATATATATATATATATATATATATATATATATATATATATATATATATATATATATATATATATATATATATATACCTCCTGGCAATAATATCCCTATACTCAAACACTTCCTTGCTTGGATCTCTCAAATCATCTCCTATGAAACAATTATTCTAGCTGATGTTAACATTGACTGGAATACTCTATTCTCTAACTGCCCCAATGCTGCCATCATCCTATATGGCTTCTCTCAACTCATCACCTCCCCTACTCATTCTAATCAACACTCTGATACTAGCTCCACTCTTATCTGGATACTTACCTGTCATTCCAACCACTATCATAATGCCTCCACTCTCCCTGACACTCTCAGTGATCATCACCCGACCTCCATCCGTCACCTGTCTCAACCTCCAAAGCCTCACAAATATAAGGATCGTTGAAACCTATCTAACTTTAACTCAGATACATTTAATTAAACATTCTCTTCAATAAATCAGTATTTTCTATTCAACCGCCTCCTCGAAGAAGCTATTCTTCAATTCAGTAGCATCTTCCTTAACACCCTCAACTCCCTGGCCTCTATCAGAAAGTTTCGGGTTAAATCCAACTATGCCTCCTGGATAAGCAAAGAAACTCTCTCCCTAATGCAAAATCTGGAATACTATCAAGAAACTCTTACACCCAGGGAACCTATCTCTTCCTAACCTGTCCCCTAACAGCTCTCCACTCGAAACTGCCACTCTTCTGAACTCTTTCTTCATTAACTCTTGACAAAACCTAATTAAACCAAACATGGATACTTGTCTTGACACTCCTCACCCCCCACAAAACTTCTTTCTTTATCAAGTCTGTCCCCATCTCCATCATCAGATCTCTGCTCTATAAACCAAAACCATGCCCCCCTTCGGCTGGCAACCTGCCTCCTATATACCTTAATCTCACTGCTCCTCTTATCGCCTGTCAAGTCTCCATACTAATCAATAGGTCAATTCAGGAAAATTGTGCCCCTAATATTAGGAAAAAGTCCTATATTATACCCTTACAGAAAGGAGGTAACTCCACTGACCCCTCCAATTTCAGGCCTATTGCTATTCTATCCCCTCTTTCTAAGATTCTGGAAAAGTGTGAACACAAGCAGCTCATCTCATACCCCATTCAGGGAAATCTCCTCACCCCAACACAACACGGACTCCGACCACATCATAGCACAGCTACAACATCGACCACATCATAGCACAGCTACAACACCGACCACATCATAGCACAGCTACAACACCGACCACATCATAGCACAGCTACAACACCGACCACATCATAGCACAGCTACAACACCGACCACATCATAGCACAGCTACAACACCGACCACATCATAGCACAGCTACAACACCGACCACATCATAGCACAGCTACAACACCGACCACATCATAGCACAGCTACAACACCGACCACATCATAGCACAGCTACAACACCGACCACATCATAGCACAGCTACAACACCGACCACATCATAGCACAGCTACAACACCGACCACATCATAGCACAGCTACAACACCGACCACATCATAGCACAGCTACAACACCGACCACATCATAGCACAGCTACAACACCGACCACATCATAGCACAGCTACAACACCGACCACATCATAGCACAGCTACAACACCGACCACATCATAGCACAACTACAGCATTACTGTCCTTCATTCACTCTATCGCTACATCTCTTAATAATAACAAACTAATATCATGCCTCTTCCTTGACCTCTAAAGCTTTTGACACTGTGTCCCACAACCTCCTTCTCTCCAAACTTTCTTTCTTTAATCTGTCTACCTCTACTCTACCCTGGTTCTCTTCATACCTATCAAATAGAGCTCAATCGTCAAATGGCTCTCTATTACTTTGCCTTTCCTCCCCGTTCAAACTGGTGTGTCCTAAGCCTTGGCATTGTTATATGAAACAAAGCATACATGAGGCTTCTTGTTTATCAACCTGAACTGCCCAAGCCTTGGCATTGTTATATGAAACAAAGCATACATGAGGCTTCTTGTTTATCAACCTGAACTGCCCAAGCCTTGGCATTGTTATATGAAACAAAGCATACAGGAGACTTCTTGTTTATCAACCTGAACTGCCACAAGCCTTGGCATTGTTATATGAAACAAAGCATACAGGAGGCTTCTTGTTTATCAACCTGAACTGCCCAAGCCTTGGCATTGTTATATGAAACAAAGCATACAGGAGGCTTCTTGTTTATCAACCTGAACTGCCCAAGCCTTGGCATTGTTATATGAAACAAAGCATAAAGGAGGCTTCTTGTTTATCAACCTGAACTGCCCAAGCCTTGGCATTGTTATATGAAACAAAGCATACAGGAGGCTTCTTGTTTATCAGCCTGAACTGCCCAAGCTTTGGCATTGTTATATGAAACAAAGCATACAGGAGGCTTCTTGTTTATCAACCTGAACTACCCAAGCCTTGGCATTCTTATAGGAAACAAAGCATACAGGAGGCTTCTTGTTTATCAACCTGAACTGCCCAAGCCTTGGCATTGTTATATGAAACAAAGCATACAGGAGGCTTCTTGTTTATCAACCTGAACTGCCCAAGCCTTGGCATTGTTATATGAAACAAAGCATACAGGAGGCTTCTTGTTTATCAGCCTGAACTGCCCAAGCCTTGGCATTGTTATATGAAACAAAGCATACAGGAGGCTTCTTGTTTATCAGCCTGAACTGCCCAAGCCTTGGCATTGTTATGCATGCCAGTGATACAGCTTCAATAATTAATGAAAGACATTCTATTTACTCTCTGCTTTCTGATCTGACAGTGTTTAGATGTGGTCAGAGAAAAAAAAACCTTGAAGCTGGGCAACAAGAAAATTAATTATGTGATTTTTTTTTTCAGATAAGTGAAATTTTCTTTGTGCAAAAACACAGCCTTGCAAGACTGCCATATATCAAATAAGTGCATTACTTCCAATAAATTGGCATCATTTTATACTCTCAGAGGGCTACTATGGCTCACATTAACAATTTAGAAACTTGCATGCATAATATAATTAAACTAATTTATTACTACACCTGTATTGAGCCAGAAAATCTGTCAAATCATTTCCTTTCTGGTACAATGGTCATTTGAATAATTCAGAAAACAAGTGCTGGATTGTGTAACAGGCTAAAGACAGCACGTCAGTCTGTCTGTTCTGTGATTTGCTACCAATGTACCATTGATCAGGTTTCTGGTTGTTTATCTTCGGAATGACAGAATTACAAAATAACAAAACAACTTCATGCATGTTTGTCAAGTAATTATAAATAAATCATTCTATCCATCACTATTAGACTAAATGCGGCTATCTTTACCATCTTTAAAGATTACAAAAAGCATAGCAATAAAACATTATTACAGACTCTGCCCAAAGCTATGTGATTTAAATCTTACTGACTACATATTTGTGTGTTTACCTCCTTCTTGTAAGGTTGCTACTATGGTTAAACTGTTATGCAGTTTTATGGCTCTGTTTATCTGTTATTGTTACACAGCATTTTTATTTTGTTAAACAAGTAACATATGGTTTTGAATGGAATTCTTCATTAGGTTATGTTAACAAAATAAAAATATGCATTGCCGCCATTGAAAGCATCTGCCATGTTCAGCAGCAGCTCTGTACCTCCTGCAACAATCTGAATTTTCACAATATTTACAGTAGACTGAGAAAACTTTTAATATCATACCTCATCAGCATTGCTCCTCTTTTCCCGTTTTTACACAGGGTTGGAGAGTTGTATCTGCTGCTACCACTTCTCTTGATTTAGAGTCACCCTCCTTTTTTATCAGTCATGCCCAGCTGCCACAGCCTGGCAGTCAGTCCTCTTGGTTGGATGGCTTCATCTCCTTTTACCTAATTCCTGTCACTCCCAAATCTGGTTTATGAAGTCATCTTCTGCTTTCCAGAAACATGTGATTAAAACCACCACAATCTGTTCTCCTTCACTGTCTGTATTTGAGGCCACTTTGGTTCATTTCTTCTACTGTGTCACAGTCTGCATCCTACCACCCATTTTAGGCATTACATCTCCATCACTTCAGACTTCCTCAGTTGCTCTGTCTTCATTGCTCAGACTTGTGTGTTATATAGAAGCACTAGTCACAATGCTGTTTTTTTATGCCTCACTTTTCAGCTTCACTGGTGCTCTGTTACAAACAATTCCTGACACTTTGTGGTACTTGGCTGCAGCACCTCTGATTTTATCTTCAATCTCCTCATTCAAACCTACTTTTTCCACAACAACACCTCTCAGATAATTAAAGCTACAGATCTTTTCCACTACCTGTGCCAGTGTCCATCTTCTTCTGAGTTCCTATTTACTGCCATGATAACTGCCTTGTCTGTATTCATTTTCATCCCATGTGCCTTCATCATTTCATTCTAATCCTCTTATCATTTGCTGAAGTTCTAGTTTCGAGACTCTTTGGAGTGTCACATCATCTGTGTACCGTAGCCTTGTTGATCTGTCCCCTGAAACTCATTTGCTGATGTAGTCCGCCCCCAGAACAGGAGTGGGTTCAGAGCACTCTCCCACAGAAACCCCCTTGGTGAGCTTTGACACTGTTCATACTTGCATCGTTGGGTCCTATTTTTAATCTAACCTTTTTTGGTCCCCTCACTCCTCATTTCTACTGGCCAGGCACCCAGTACCCAATGTCTGCACCAGGTCTACCAGACTTCCTCCTATCACCCCGACTTACTCCGCTGTTGCTAGTGGTAGTCATGGATCTTAAGGGTGCCCTAGGGCTTGATCATCTGTGCTTTCCCCTGATGTTTTTTTGTTTATTTTATATGCCCTATCCACTTTTCCCTTTCCTCACACCTATTTGTTATGTCTGATGGAACTCCCCTCATTGGACCATGCCTCCCCTTTGGGAGCATCACCAATGAAAGTTGTCCCCCCAGTACGGGCACACCATTCCCTCCCTGCCACTTCACCAGTCCTGCGAGCCACTAATTAATTCTGGGTCAGCTGGGCCTTAGTCAGGGCTTTAACCCTCTATACCACTGGAGTGACAGTAGTTTCTGGGACACTAATCATCATGGGAATGCACAAATCAGCTTTCTAGGAACCTTGTCATATGCTTTCTCCAAGTTTAGGAATGTCCAAGTGGACTCTTTCCTCATCTCATTTTTCTCCATTATGTCTTTCACTGCAGACATTGGGTCAGTTGCGCTGCATCCTGATCAGAATCTGAACTGCTCATCTCCCATCATACTTTTCACTGCATATTCATTTATTAAAAATCTTAGGTGCGTCTCAGTATTCATAGTCCTTGGAGTTCTGCCCAGAACTTAATTTCAGTGTGACAGTAGTCTGATGCCTATGTACTGCCCGCAGTTGTAAATATCGACTTTTTTCGTGTACACTGGTAGTAGAATGCTTATTGTCCTGTCGTCTGGATATACGTTACTCTCCATCCTGGCATGAGCACCCATTTCCTTCCTTAACACCCTCAGTATCTTGATCATATTTGCTGAGAATTAATTTGACCCCTGCTGCTTTCCCTAGGGTGAGTACTTCCTCTTTCATCATAGGCTGTGCCTGAGACAGTACTGATTCAGTTGAATTTTCTTCATTCAGTAGCTTCTTGAAGTATCAGAGTCTTGCTGACATAGGTTCATAGGTTCATAGCTGTGTACTAGGCTAAAGGCCCTGGAGCCTTTATAAGCCTAGCCCATAGGATTACCCTGGCATCGTGCCACTCTACCTTAGTTTCCAGTGCCTCTGTCGAGTAGAGCCATTGGAGTGATCCCTGGGGTGAATTTTCTATTTCCCATCCACTCATCAAGATTTCTCTTGAAGAGGGCCAGTGAGGTGCACTGCTTGACATATATGGGAAGTCTATTCCATAGCATGGGCAGTCTCTGGGTTATGAACCTGTCCCTCCAGCATGTTCTGTTGATTGTGGTAATGAGGTAAAGGTCTCTGGAGCATGTGGTGTGGAGGGATAGGGATTTCTTTAGATGTAACATTTCTAACAGAGCTGGGTCAGACATGGCTTTGTAAGTCAAGCAGAGATCGCCTCTACATAGGTGATATGAGACAGAGAATAGTTGGAGGTTTTTGAGTCTGTCCATATAGGACAAGTATTTAAGGCCTAGGATCCTCTTTCTGAGATACTTTTGTGGCCTCTCCAGTTGTTGCAGGTGTCTAGTGAGGTACATTCCAAATGGGGCATTGTACTCTATGACTGGCCTAATGAGTAGAGTAGAGGGAGACAATGACCTCTTTCTTCCTGGATGCAAAACCCTTAGTAATGAGATGTGCCACATAGAAGGACTTTCTGATCACAGTGGCAATATGGTGGTCAAAAGAGAGGTTGCCATCAACCTGGGTTCCCAGATCTCTTATAACGCCTTCTGTGTTCAGTGGACTACAATTGATGCGGTAATTCATGGGAACCAGGTTTTTCCCAGAGGGGATGACATCACATTTTTTGGCATTGAGCTTAAGGCCATGGTTCTGACATCAGTCATTGGTCTCAGTAAGGCCTTTCTGTAGGATGTCAGCATCACTTGGGGAGTTAATTATGACTCCCAACTTGCAACCATCTGCAAACTTTGTCAGCCACAGTCCCTTTGTGTTGGCCTGAACTTCAGAGAAGTAAATACTAAACAGGAGAGGGCCCAGGACCGAACCATGTGGGACTCCACTCGTGACTGGTTGGGAGTCTGACTTGGAGTCAGCTACTTTTACACTGTGGGTTCTATCTGTGAGTCAGTTTGCAACACACCTAGTGATATACGGGTTGATGTCTAGCTTAGTGAGTTTTTCTATGATTCCTGAGTGGGGAATGGTATCAAAGGCCTTGGACAGATCAAGGTAGGCTGTATGAACCACCTTGCCTTCATCCACACTTCTGGTGACTGACTCAAAGAAGTCCACCAAGTTGAGCAGGCATGATCTACCCTTCACATGTGGGACCTAGAGATTGGAGATTCCCTATATCCTTGTTTATTAGGTCCATGATGATGTGTTCCATAGCTTTGCGTATCAGACTCATCAGGCTAATGGGGCAATAGTTCCCAGGGTCTGTAGGCACTCTTCCTTTGTGGAGATAGGATAACTGTAGCAGTGAGCCATTCAGTAGGGACAAAGCCTGTGGTGAGGCTGTGATTGAACAGGGCACACAGGTGAGGTGCCAGTTTACTCTGTAGTTCATGTAGAACACAGCCAGGGATATTGTCAGGTCCCATAGAAGCTGTATTCTTGGCCTTGGACAATGCTGTTTTAACCTGTGCAGCAGTAATACTGGGTGCCTGGCAATCTACTGGTATTGTGATTGGTCTTTTGGGCGGAGAGAGGGGTAAAGTTGGCACTGAATCTGTCTTCCAGTATATTGGCAATATCTGTTGGCTTGGTATAGGAGGTACCATTGAGCAGTAGCTCAGAGCAAATCTGGGTATTGCCATGGAGATTCTTTACATAACTATAGAAGGCCTTGTGGTTGTCTTTACTATCTGCTGCAATTCTGTTTTCATAGCTAGCTTTAGAGGATTTGATGAGGGATCTCAACTTTTTGTTGAGGCTGATAAGGGTGTTTTTCCAGTCTTGGACTTCACCTTATTACACATCAGTTTCCTCCTTCTGTTGTAGAGTTTGTTTATGGCAGGGGACCACCAGATTGGCTTCCTTTTTTTGGAGGAGAGTGTCTTGGTTCTATTGGGTATGGCAAGATCCATGCATTTGTGTACATGTTCATACAGTGCATTGGTGTATAATTTGGCAGTCATGCAACTATTCTCTATTTGCATGGGTGCTGTGAAGTTAGCCACCTCTGTTTTTAGTAGCCCAAAGTTAGCTTTGGAGAAGTTTTTCATGTTGGTTGCCTTTGCAGGGGTGGAAGGAATGGGGATTTCCAAGGTGATTAGTTTGTGATCGGATCTAACCAGGGAGGAGTTGACTACTGATGTAGAGCAACGGCCTCCCATGTTAGTAATGACCAGGTCAAGGATGTTGCTACCTCTAGTGGGGGTAAGAACGAGCTGGTCCAGGGCATTGGAATTAATGAATTCCAGGAAACGTTGGGCAAGTGTATTGGTGCTGAGTAGTTTTCCAGTTAATGGAGAGGTAGTCGAAGTCACCCAGTTTGAGTGTTAGGTTGGACCCTAATATTCTCCAGGGTGCTTGGGAATGTGGAGTGTGAGTCTTGGGACATGGTTGGGGACCTAATGCAGGCTACAGCCTGAATTGCTGTCATACCCAATGTTAGCTGCATCTGAAGTATCCCTGAAGCATTATGTTGGCCTACCAGTCTGGATGTGTGTGCATCCTTTATGAATATGGAAACACCACTGCCTTTTGAGCTTCGGTCCAAGTTCTGGGTCCGAAAGGTGTGGAATGAGTTATAGCCTGGTAGTGCAGGGGTGCTTTCTGCTGCCTTGAGCCAGGTCTCTGTTGCAGCACAAATATTGATGCTCTTCATTTCAAGGAGTGCTTTGAGTGAGTGCATTTTGAGATTTAGACTTCTAGCGTTGAGCACCATGACCCTCAGAATGCATTTGTTTGTAGCTGTTACAGTGGTAATTTGGCCTTTGGAACACCACCTAAAAAAGACACTATAGGGGTGGCAAGAACCTTGGCCAGTATCTGGAAGCCCAGGAGTGACAAATGCAGACCATCTCTGGCAAAGCATCGAGGTCTATCAATCATGTCATCCCAGGCAGACAGATACTGGAACCCCTTAGAACGACACCAGAAATTTAGCCAATTGTTGAAATCAATAATTTTCTGCTTGTACTGTGGTATCATTCTTGGTGATAGTAGGATGCTGCTCAGGGCTAGGGTCATACCCGCCTGGGCTACATAATCTGAAAGCTCGTCCATGTCTCTTTTCATCTAGTCCAGGAAGATATGTCTCAGGTCATTCATACCCACATGTACAATGACAATCATATTTGTACCTGTTGTTGAGGGACTTGAGTATGTGTGTTATGTGGCGGATCCTGGCACCTGACAGGCAGCTAACAGTTACTTTCTCCTTATTCAGCCTAGTGAGTGGGACATCAGTGTGCCTCACTATCGAGTCACCAATGACTAGTGTGTTGAGCATGCTGTTTTGCCTTAGGGGCTTTGGTTGAGGGGCACAATGTTTAGGAGAATTATGTGTCTCATGATTAGTGTTGTGTTGTAGTGGTTGAGTGTATTTCTGCCTTGGAGGTCTCTGCTGTTGGGTAGATTTTTACTGAGAGCCTCCGCAAAGGTGGGTGTGTGCTTTGTGTTTTTATGTGAAGGCAGTGCTGGTGTGTGTTCTGGAGGGCTATATGTTCCATGTGGTGTGGTGCAAGTGTTGACCCTCTCCTCTTGACCAGCTATTCCAGTCTTGGCAGGAGAGTGCGTAGCTTCCAGTTTAGATATATAAGTGCATCTCTCACAAGTCTGAGTGTTGGGAGGTAAGAGGAGAGGGTTGTGGGTGTACATGAGGCAGTTGATACATTGACTCAGGACGCCCTAGTTCACCAGGTTAATAGGAGAAAGAACAGGGAACTGACCTTTAGATATGCCTGGAGGGGTGGGCATTAATAATAAGTACTGGAGCTGTTTCCTTGTAGAAGGACTTCTGTTCCACCACTGGCACTTCTATGTCTGTAGCTAAGCAGAGAATGCAAAAAGAGTGGACTGCCTAAAGATTTTCTCAGGTCAGCAAGTAAAAGAAAAAAACAACCACTAGAATATTGTAAACAACCACTAGAATATTGTAAACAACCACTAGAATATGTTTTTTTGCAAGTCACTGCTGTGATTTAATCTGATGACTGTGTATTTGCTGGCTTGAGGGATTTTCCATCTGACCCACAAAAGTCTGATGAAAATAATGATTTGCTTGTGAATGCATTTCATATGAATATAGAGAGTGTGTGTTCTATTTCTTCATTGAGCACAACATATCAGTAGCACTGTCATTGAAAAAAATCACTGGAGTGAGAAATTGTCCATAAATGGGAAAGTTGTCGCATCTGAGCTAGATAATGATGTAATTGTCATAACTGAGAGTACTTTCTTCCGACCTTCCATCCGACACCCACAGATCCTCACAACCACCGCTACCTGCAGGCCTAAACAACCACTCCACTACCACCAACATTCAAGTCCCAGTCCTTCCTTCCGACCTTCCATCTGACACTGCAGACCTTCACAACTGCCGCTACCTACAGGCCCAACTGCCACAACCAGGACAAACTCCTCCTTTTTTTCCATCCATACCATCACTGTCACCAGTCCATACTCTGACCAATCAGCAATGTCCCAAATCCAGTCCAGTTAAAACAAACAAATCCAGTCCCTTTAAATTGAAGACAGACAGGGTTAAAACCTCCACTTTCTGAATCTTGTACCAGTCAACTCTCCACTTAAGGCCCCAATTTCCATATGTTAATATTCCAATAAAAATAGACACATAAAAGTTTAAAACAAGGATATCATGGACACCATCGCCACAAAACAGCCGCATACTCGACCAAACCAAATGGACCACCACATCAGCAGTCAATGAAAATACAAAATAAAAACAAAAAGTGCACAATGGGAACTGGAGAGCCCGCTGCCACATAAGGCATCACAATCTTGTCACTCCAATAGAGTGACTAAGCCAAATCAACTATGCAATAAAATGCCAGAAGGAATCCATTAAGCACATTAGGGCATGGTTAAGTGAAACGAAATGGAATGTGGTGTATTAATGTGACCTGGTGTATCTTGCCAAATAGAACTTAAGGGAAGAAAGAGTTATGTTTTCCAAAAACAACACCAAGGACACTGTGACAGGTCATGAGATAATATGAGAGGCTTGCTTGGGGAAAAGGTACCAGAAATTATTTTAAATAGAAGGGGATTCAGAATGGGTAAAGTTTAGGAAGCTAATAGTAAGTATTTAAAGTATATTAGTCATAATCTAAAGCAACTATAAGTAACAAACCTTTGGAGTTGGGTATAATCTCACCATATATAATACCAAATTATACAGTTTTTGTCGCAAAAAAGTGTGCTGTTTTGCCTTTTACTTTGTTGTCAGGACAGCTCCTTATAATGTTTTCTCACAGCTGAAAATCTCTGTCATGACATCATAAAAGACTGAACCCACAATGCCTAACTACCAAACTGACTATATAAACGGCTGTATTTCCATGTTAAATGAAAACAGAGACAGTTCTTTCTTTCTACAAAGGCAAGTTGTCATCTAGTTCTTGTAGATGGAACACCTCACATTGACAATTAAGACACGGTGCTATAGTAGTGAAACCACAATGTAAATAATACACATCTCCTTTAAACAGGTTATTTCTAAATATCCATGGTGCATAGCAGGTATATGTGAATAGTTGTTTAGTATCTGCCATAAGATCATAATGTAGATGTGGTTGTGAATGGATGCTAAGTAAGTAGTAAAACGCAAAAGTCACATAGTATACTGTAATCTATTTTTTGCTAAAGCATTTTTGTAGTCTGGTAAGAGGAAGAGACTGGTGAAATGAGGCTGTTTAATGGAGAAGACGGGTGGTCAAAATCAAATAGAAAGGCTGAGCTCTATGGAGCAATTATAAATCATTTTAAAATATAGTATGTAAGCCTGTGTGTGTGTGGTGGGGGGATCGGAACCGGGGCTGTCATGTACACAGACATCTTTTTTATTAATGGATTTTCTCAATTCACTGGTATCTAATTATCTAATTATTTTTATGACTAGGGTAGGAGCACATTCCAACTGTTTTTCTAGTGCCACACAACTGAAAAGTTGAAGATAGTTCATTTATTTATTTGGTGAACAAGAAAAATCAGGCAAAACTCCGTAGATACAAAACAAATGTGCAAAAAGAGCAAAGCAGTCCTGAGATAAACCATGCAATGGTAAGTGATAATAGCAGAATTAACGTATCACAAATTTATTTTCGTAGAACACGTTTTCGTCTCACCAACACGGGAAATTTCTTCAGAAAATATCTGTTTTTTAATACTTATTTTCTGAAGAAATTTCCCGTGTTGGTGAGACGAAAACGTGTTCTACGAAAATAAATTTGTGATACGTTAATTCTACTATTATCACTTACCATTGCATGGTTTATCTCTGGACTGCTTTGCTCTTTTTCACATTTGTTTTCTTTCATTTATTTATTTACTGGCACAAGAGGTGCTTAATCACATATATCCACATAAATAAATACTTGACATAACTCTGATGGTGGTAATATGCTGGCAGATGTAATATAGTTAAATAATGTCTTACAAAACAGAACAGTTAACTTTCTATAAATACTTATTAACTATGGAAGATGATTACTTTGCTTATAAACCGGTGACAGCAGACTGTACCAACAGGGAACAGGTGTGTTGATTTGCAATGTATTATTACAGTGCCATGTATCTGTCTTTCTGTTACCTTACTGTGTAAAACGTAATGAAAGTAGGTCATTGCTTTGGGTGTGTTAGAACACTACTGTTCTACAATTACTCATCTGAAAAGGTCAAACAGAGACATACAGACACTGCACACTGACAAATGCACAATCTTAACTGTCTTGAAGAAAAAAACGGTACCGTGATGTCAGTTTTTACGTGTTTTACTCTAGTATCACATTTCTTGATCTGTGAGCCTTTAATGTTTTGGGATTCACGATGCTACAATCAAAAGCAGAATTACCTCCAAAACAATTCCCTTCTTTTGACTTTGATAGCTTTGCATTTGTGATTTAGTTTTCAACAAATTGTGTGTGTTGCCAGGTTGCACAATGCAGTATATGAGTCAACCTTTAAATAAATTAAATGAATAATTGCAAATGAGAAAAAAAAAAAAGCTTGACAAAAACATGCACTCTTGACCTATGCAGAAAAATCCTGTAGCCAGCTATATTTCAGCAAAGTAATCCAGAAAAAACTTGAGAATAATTTGTGTCAATTAATTCTGATGGTATACTTTTAAAACTCTTCATGAAAATTGTTCTGATCAGTTCAAGAGTTATATCCATCTTGTTGGGCTAAAATCTCCATTGGCTTCCATATCTTTACATTACATTAAGATAATAACAGCAGACAGTTTGACTGTCTAGTCTGCCTGGTATATCATTTCCACCATTCTGTGTCCTGCAAACCACCCCTCAAGCTCAACCTTCCATCTGTCCTATGCCAACTGAATGCTTCAAAAGGATTTATATTCACCACCCTGTCTGGTCAGCCATTTGATGACTCCAACATCTTAATGATAAATACTCACACCCAGAATGAGGTCTGTGCACACAATTTACAGCTAATGTCACCTTCTAGCCCCATACTTCCTTGTGAATTTAACCTCCTTCGCAAAAAGCAGTCAGTGTGTTTAAACCTATGCCATGTCTAAATTATTGCCTCTTGTTTCCAGCCCAAATAGCCCTATGCAATAAGACTCTGCTATTGTTCCAAACTTTCTAACTCCTTAACGACTCTGGTAACATTCTTTTGTGGTTTCCAAACCAACTGCACATTTTCTGCACATGGCTTTTTCTATACATGACAATTCAGATGAGTCCTAACTTGAATCAGTATGTCTCAAACGATACACTATACACTGACATTTTATTCAGCCACCGCTATAGCTTTTTTTGTGAAGTGCGCTTGATGTTTGAATGATTATGACATTATGGTCTCCAAATTCTTTTCTTTGCCCACTGAAACAAAAACATGAGATAACTAAGATAACTAAGTTCCTTTTCCTCACTTCAAATCAATGTTTTCTCCTAAGATTACCAAACCTTTAAATGCAACACCCTGAATTTATTCATATTAAAAGCCAGCTGTCATCCCAGCCCATGCAAACAGTCACTCCAAACCCTTCTCCATCCCGATCACTCATATTCAAAAGAAGCAATCCTGATAAAATCAGAGTAGAAATAAATGCAACGTTACTTGCCCAGACTAATATCAGATATAATTTAAACACACTAAACAAAATTTGCATTAATGCTGAGTCACTTGGCACTCTAGGTCTCATCATCCTTTACCCAGATGGATTAATTAGTACCATTCCCCTCCTGTCTTCTAGCCACCAAACAGCTTTCCAGGCACTTATCTCAAACCCTAGCTAATAGGGGAATCTTGCCAAAACCAACCTGAAATCCAGACGCATCACATCCAATGGATAACTCCTTTCCAGTTCAGCTGTATCCCAGTTACAAAACTGCAACAGATAATCATGGCTTTTCCCCCAAAAATCATTATTGAGAAGAGTCTAGCAAAGTGTTTCCCTAAGAAAATGTATCAGTCTTTCTTTCTTTCTCAGTGTTGCTATCACCTTGCTCACCATTGATGTTAGACCCACAAGTTTGTGGTTCCTGGGTCATCCCCCTTGCATTGAATGACAACTGTAATGAATACCCTACTGGCAGGTACAATCCCAGTCTTCAAGTTCCTAATAAAAGTCACTAGTAAACGGCATGTCAAAACCCCTGGAAGATACTTAATTACTTCTGCTAGGAGGTTCAGTCTTTAATAGAGATGATATTCACAAAGGACATGTGTTGGCAGAAGCCAGTCCTGCTAAAGAGTAGACATAAAAAATGGATCTCAACACCAGAAATAGAAAAAACTCACTTAAATTAATCCAAATACAAATACCAGAGCTTTTGGAAATAATCGCTTCTTCAATGCGTATAAAACACAGTTGAAATACAGAGTTTTTAAATAGAGCACATGATCCTATCGCCCAGTAAGTTTAGACACAGCAAAATATATAAAAAGTACATTCAAAAACAACTTAAAAAGCACAACAGATACAGGCAGTCAATAACAACATTCACTTCAATTTAATTTGCTTTTGTTTTAATACAGGGTTTTAAACTAACTGAAGCATTTAATCCAGGTGTACGGTCAGCCTGCAATTTTAAAATCCACCTGCATTCAGCTAGTTCAGTGACATTTAATGTATCACCACCTCTTATGTAAAAAAATATCCTTTATATTACTCTAAATTTAAATGCACGGTCTGTACCCTTGTCATGAATATGCTTAGCCAAGGAGTTAGTAAGTATATTCCTTCTAATTTCTGAAAGATGTTCAGAAATCCTTCCCTTAAATTTTCTATTAAATTTACCTATATAGAAACTATGGCATGTTGTGCACACAGCCAAATAAACCAGAATTTCTGTGTTACAAGTAGCAAAGCAATCCATTTCATAAACATGGTTTGTTCGTGGATGCTCACAAGTAACAGATCAATGTGCTTACAAAAAACACAATTATAAGACGGAATGGTACCTTTTCTAACACAATTATAAGACGGAACTGTACCTTTTCTTTTAATTCTAGTGGATTGGCCCTTCTTTTCATGCATTTTCCTTACAGCATATTTTCTGTTTTAGGTTAGGGCATTTCTTAAAAGTAAAAACTGGGAGATGCACCTATTATTTTACCAAATTCTGGCATAGCAGTTAGTATGTCCCAATTTCTTTGTATGATATCCGTAACACCAATAGTATTAGCACTATATTTTATGATGTACCTAAATTTAGTGTTATTATTATAAATTTGGTTAGTCTGTGGATGTTTTGATGAAAAATATGAGTTGGCTCTACCATCTCTTTCATTGGTTACATAGTTACAATGATCATTAGTTACATAGTTACAATGATCATTGGTTACATAGTTACAATGATCATTGGTTACATAGTTACAATGATCATTAGTTACATAGTTACAATGATCATTAGTTACATAGTTACAATGATCATTAGTTACATAGTTAGATGCTTCATTCAAAAGACCTTCATCATAGCCTCTCATCTGATGAAATCCTTGGTTAATTATTAATTTCTCTCTATGTCTTTCACTTCTTTATTCATAGCCTGTTATAATCTACTTTGATTTATTCTTAATTTCTTCTATGTTTTATTTGCCTTCCCTGCTTCTCTGTAATTATACCCTGTCTCACATTTTTCCTGTCCTTATTTAATACGCTGTCTTATCCTGTTTGCCTCACTACCTTCTATTTCCAGTCTCATGGACCCTTTAGCCTACGAACACACTTTACTTCACTTTCCACTGCACTTTACTTTTTCCGTGTTAGTAACTCAGAACGTAGAAGACTCATCTTTGATGCTGGAAAATCAGAAGGTTATGAGGTCTATTCCCACACCAGGTAGCTAGCTTAATTTAATCTGGCAGTTGCCCCACAGAGTTAAGGCTGCAAGCTGTATTTCCTGTGGTACAGGGTTTGCCTACTGTATGATCTTGAGCAATTCACTTAACCAGGTAGTACTTGGGGGCAACTGGGAATTTGGGTTAGACTCTTCAGTGTGTGTGTGTGTGTGTGTGTGTGTGTGTGTGTGTGTGTGTGTGTGTGTGTGTGTGATTTTATATTAATATGCATAATCTCCTTACTTGTTATTTAAAGTAACAGTCAATCTAACCGTAATATAATTTAGCACCAGTAGTGAACAATTTAACTAATTCTTAACCGAACTGCACTATGAAGTCATAATGTTTACTGCTTTACTTTTGTGTAGCACTTGTACAACCTTTTGCATTTGACTTCCAATATGTCTAAGCCTGGAATGTTTACATATTAAATTCTTTATATTTTTGTGTCTTACGTGTTGTTTTCCTTTGCCTGGCTTCCACTGTAAATTGGTTATACCAATTTCACATTAAACAAGCACTGTATCTTTGTATTGTATTTTATTATGTTGCAATTATATTATAGTGTCAGAGGCACAGCAGATACCATACTTGCCTTTGGGTTCAGAAAGCTACGGGTTCTATTCCCACTCTAGGTAGATGGATTGCTGACACTGTAGTACAGCACATGGTGGGGTGCTGCACTCCTGAGTGTGCCATCCGTTGGATGAAATGTTAAACACAGGCCCTGTCTGCTTGAGTTGGTGGTAGCTCAGGCGGATATAAAAAAATCCATGGCAACTATTGAAAAGAGTTGGAGAAGTTCCCCGATGCCCTGGCCAAGTTCAAAATAGTTGCATAAATACCACCTCAGGTCTTCCCTGAAAAGAAGCCACTAGCCAGTGGTACTAGCCTGGACAACAAAGGATAAAAAAAATAAATAAAGAGTATAAGCTTACCAGCTCCAAATGCTTATTTGCTTAGTTAGAAAGTGCAGACTAAGAAATGCAAAACCAGCACTGCTGCACAATGAAAACTCGTAATCTATTTAAAGCCTTAACACTGTGTTCTGCACTGCCAATATAGGTGCTGAGATTGTCTGTAGACAGGTCAGTTGTTGGGGATCACTGTCCTTATATAGTGATATTTAGAACAGGAGATGGTGCCGCCCCATATGCACTGTACCTCTCTTTTTTTATCCATGTGTATCACTGGAAAGTTCAGTGCACATATCTCTGTATCAGCTGCTATGATTTATAGATGAATAGAAATATATTATTACATCCAGGCTTAGCCTGTAATGCTCATTATTTGATCAGTGTTCTACCTCAGTAAACCAGCTTAAATAAGTACATAAAATAAAATACTTAACAGCAAGCCTTTTGGCTTACCCTTAATCTGCCTAGATTTACTGCTGTTTGTAATAAACCAGGTACTGCTTATGGGTACATTACTAACTCTATTACTGAACTAAGTCTGTATAAAAAGTCTTTCACAGGCTATGTGGGGGCAAGTATTTGTTGATCTATTTCTGTATAAAATAAACTTGACCTCTTCTTTCAGGCACACTGCTACGATTGTTGTGATTTGTGATGTTTAAAAGTTGATACTATGTCGTGGGAAACTACATCAACTTGTTTAAACTGGTTAAGTCAATGCTTAGAAATGTCATGTACATTTGCGTTACATGAATGGGGAAGGCGTGAATATTTTGATCAGACGTATATGTGCAGTAATTGCACAATCGAATTTACATTGGATTGGGAAGGTATAGCAGAGAGAGAGAGAGATTTGTTGTAGTTTGTTGCTTCTGACTCATGTTCTTAGCTATGACATTTATACAGAACTTTGGATTGTACCTTCTTGCACTGTTTAACCTATTATATGCTTTGTACAAGTAGAAGATGCGATTTGCTGTAATTATATTTCAGTGTTAGAAGATGTGCCATTTCAAGGCTTCGTGCTGCTTGGCACTTGACACCATTATTGTATCATTTTAATTGGCAATTAAATTCAATTTTCTACCTATACATATATCAACACTATAGCTGTTATACTTGCAATATTCACATCCGAATATGTTCGCTTTTCATCTAGTACACCATTGTCATTTTACATTTAAACCAACATTTGTTAATCACAGCACTTATTCTAACATGTCTGTTACACTGAGTGCAATCTGAATGCATTTCCGTAACGCCCTGCGTTCATACTACTTTATCGTTCTTTTGACATATCTAAAAATATTTCAGATTGCAGCGGCATTCAGGTAATTCCATCATTTACTTTTCACAAGCCTTTCAAAGGCTCCTGTCCCTTCATTTCTGAACGATTTACACTATGCGTTCAGTTTAAATACTACTTCAGTCCCATAGTGCCCTCGCTGCTACTGGTTGCCATTTTGCCCATCCTTATGTCTTATTCGGTGCTTCTCCACTGCAGAAGAGACAGGTGTACTTCTTACTGTAGTCATTGGCTGGTCTCCTCTGTAGCACTGAAGCACTTGACTTCTTTAAACCTACATTAGTACATTTATATGGTTGTGTTTACTCCAAGCACCAAAGGCTTTTGATTCTGAAAAAGATAAAGCTCCTTATTATGACCTTTAACATTCAGTGCTTGATATGAATGCTTAGATCATCATCATCTTTCAGCTTTTCCCATTAGGGGTTGCCACAGCGGATCATCTCTTTCCATTTCTTCCTATCCTCTGCATCTTGCTCTGTCACACCAACCACCTGCATGTCCTCTCTCACCACGTCCATAAACCTTATCTTAGGCCTTCCTCTTTTCCTCTTACCTGGCAGCTCCATCCTTAGCATCTTTTTCCCAATATACCCATCATCCTTCCTCAGCACATGTCCAAAACAACACAATCTCGTCTCTCTTGCTTTGTCTCCAAACTGTCCAACATGAGCTGACCCTCTAATATACTGATTCCTAATCCTATCCATCCTAGTCACACCGAGTGCAAATCTTAACATCTTTAACTCTGCCACATCCAGCTCAAATTCCTGCCTTTTTGTCAATGCCACTGTCTCCAACCCATATAACATAGCTGGTCTCATTACCCTCTTGTAGACCTTCCCTTTCACTCTTACTGGTACCCGTCTGTCACAAATCACTCCTGCACTCTTCTCCACCCATTCCACCCTGCCTGTACTCTCTTCTTCACCTCTCTTCCACATTCACCATTACTCTGAACTGTTGATCCCAAGTACATAAACTCGTCCACCTTTACCAACTCTACTCCCTGCATCCTCACCATTCCTCTACCCTCCCTCTCATTTACACACATATATTCTGTCTTAGCCCTGCTGACCTTCATTCCTCTGCTCTCTAGAGCATATCTCCACCTCTCCAGAGTCTCCTCAACCTGCTTCCTACTCTCACTACAGATCACAATGTCATCTACAAACATCATAGTCCACGGGGCCTCCTGTCTGATCTCATCTGTCAACCTGTCCATCACCACTGCAAATAAGAAAGGACTCAGAGCTGATCCTAGATGTAATCCCACCTCCACCTTAAACGTATCTGTCACTCCCACTGCAGTCCTCACCGCTGTCACACTACCCTCGTACATATCCTGTACCACTTTTACATACTTCTCTGCCACTCCCGACTTCCTCATACAATACCACAACTCTTCTCTAGGCACCCTGTCATATGCTTTCTCCAAGTCTACAAAGACACAATGCAACTCCTTCTGACCTTCTCTGTATTTCTCCAATAACACTCTCAGAGCAAACATCGCATCTGTAGTGCTCTTTCCTGGCATGAAACCATACTGCTGATCACTAATCATCACCTCCCTTCTTAACCTAGATTCTACTACTCTCTCCCATAACTTTAAGCTGTGACTGATCAATTTTATCCCTCTGTAGTTACTGCAGCTCTGCACATCACCCTTATTCTTAAAGATAGGTACCAAAACATATTTTCTCCACTCCTCAGGCATCACCTGACTTTCCAAAATTTTATTACACAATCTAGTTAAAAATTCCACTGCCATTTCTCCTAAGCACCTCCATGCTTCCACTGGTATGTCATCTGGGCCAACAGCCTTTCCATTCTTCATCCTCTTCATAGCTGTCCTTACTTCCTCCTTGCTAATCTGTTTCGCTTCCTGATTCACTATCCGCACATCATCCAACCTTCTCTCTCTCTCATTCTCTTCATTCATCAGCCCTTCAAAGTCCTCTTTCCATCTACTCAACACACTCTCCTCACTTGTGAGCACATTTCCCTCACTGTCCTTTATCACCCTTACCTGCTGCACATCTTTCCCAGCTTTGTCCATCTGTCTAGCCAATCGGTACAGGTCCTTTTCTCCCTCTTTAGTGTCCAATCTCTCATACAACTCTCTATATACCTTATCCTTAGCCTTCGCCACCTCTCTCCTTGCCATTCGCCTCATCTCCTTATACTCATGTCTACTTTCTTCATCTCTTTGACAATCCCACTTCTTCTTCGCCAGCCTCTTCCTCTGTATACTCTCCTGTACTTCCTCATTCCACCACCTGGTCTCCTTGTCCTCCTTCCTCTGTCCAGAACTCTCACCAAGCACCTTTCTAGCAGTCTCCCTTACTAGTTCTGCTGTAGTTACCCAGCTATTCGGTAATTCTCCACTGCCTCCCAGTGCCTGTCAAAACTGATGAAAAAAACTGCTAAACCCTTACACTGCAGATCTCAGCAATCTTCCCTCTACAGGAAATAAAAACATTAATAAAGACAAATTAAAAAGTCACTAGGACACAGTCAGCTGTCTGGCATTACACCTCTCCCATCCAAATACAGTCATGTTACAGACTTCAGGAAAGCATGCATATCTTAAAGGTTATGTCATCTCTATGTATTCACAGTCCTTTTCTGCACTTCCTATAACCCCAGTAGCTTGGATGACTTTAGATCTACCCTACACTTTAAATTTTGGTTTAAGCAAGTATTAGTAAAGTCAGTTATAGGTTCTTTACAAAGAGTGCCAGGCTGAAATACGGCACACTAGTGTTCAGTGCTGTAATCTGCAATCACTAATGCCCGATCTGTTTTCTTTGCATTTAAAGATTGAGGATGTGGAATACTGGGAATGTCTCCTTTACCTGAGATGCAGGGATATTAGTGTTCGCATGCTATTTATTTTTTATTTACATTTGTTAACCAGAGTGATCCACATGAACTTTTTTCAGACTCAGTCAAGGAATGCAGTAAATAATACCAACAATTTTTTTAAATTTGGTATGTTCAATACATACAACATAATAAAGGTGTAATAGTAATTAGGCATGTATAGTGTTTCACTTTGTTATGAGCGTTCATTTGAGAAAAACAACATATTTCAATGTCAGTCATTTTAGGTTTGAGAGAATTATCTATCAGTTTGTTACTTCGGTAATAAACCTGGAAGACTGTAGAGACAGACAATAAATTCCTCAATATTTTGGGGGTTGTGTAAGCAGAGTTATGGATGATGAGTGAATTTAAGTTTTACATCTGCGTGCTTATTATTGATAGGTTGGATTTTGACAGGGCTAGAGATAGGGTTAACACTCCATGAGTAAGGATGTGTGTGTGTGTGTGTGTGTGTGTGTGTGTGTGTGTGTGTGTGTGTGTGTGTGTGTGTGTGTGTGTGTGAGGGAGCTTTGGTCCACTATCCCAGGTTACTCATGTGTGCTACCCATAACTCTGCACACTACCTTACCAAAAATCCTTCCCCTAACAGTACTACACAAGGCACTCACACTTCGGATAAACCATACCATACGCATAATACTAAATCCATCTCCTTTCCTTGTCCCTACTCTACCCGTAAACCAGAAACACGCGCGCGCGCGCGCGCGCGCACACACACACACACACACACACACACACACACACACGGACACAGTGTGCACGCGTACAGACACACACACACACACACACACGCACACACACACATATACAGAAACATGCGCATACACGTACACACACACACACACACACACACACACACACACACACACACACACACACACAGATGTACAGACATACACACACATACACACAGACACACACGTTTACACACACACACACACACACACATGCAGACACGCGCACACACACACACACACACACACACACACACACACACACACACACACACACACACACATACATACAGACACAGACGCGCATACACACACACACACTTGCGCACACACACATACATACAGACACATGTGCGCATGCACACACACACGTACACACACACACACACACACACACACACACACATATATATATATATACTACTACAGTATGGAGGGTTTTGACAAATGAAATACTTAACTAAACATAAATAGCAACGCATTTGTGGATAAAATATAAATAAAACTGCTTTAGTTTTCAATTACTGTTTTTGCTTATAAATGTCACATTTTTGTTGATTGCACTTTTGAGTGCTGATAACATAAGTGTATTTCTGTCATGATGCCTCTTAACAAACTTTCTCCGTCCATCTCTTTTAACCATGAACGCTATACAACACATTCCTTAAAACGTCTCTTCTTGACACGTTTCATTTCTTGTTCTGCACTGATACTATGATTCCTAAATGGAAAAATGGCCTCACCATCCAGTAACCTAATTTTTTCCTAAAAAAAATTATCCTATTTGCCAGTTTTTCCCCCTTAGCCAAATTATTGTTATTCTTCTATGTCAGTACATTTTGCCCTACACAGAACTTTTTTATATCCTCTGGAATTCACAGTGTGGTTTTAGATTCAGCCACAGGTTTACTTACTGATCAGAGCTTTAGGAATATGGACAAGAGTCTATACCCTGGTGCCACTTTCATGATATAAAACATGGCTTGGATCTTATAGACAATCACTTTTCCATTTCCACTTATTCCAAATTACGCTTCTACATTTAATTTGTGCCCTCCTTTTGAAATGATGTGACAGGCCTATCCAGCTATACTTTGCAAGTGCACAATTTCTTCTTATGTTCCAACATTTGGTGTTTCTTATGGCTTTCTTCTTTGACCAGTTCTGTTTTCTGAGTTTATGATTGAGCTCGTGTTACAAGTTAAAACCTGCTGTCTATGCTGTTTACTTCTTTAAAAATGTGGCTGTTTTATCCACATTCATAATACACCTGTCCCTGCCTTAAACTGTCGTATTGTTCTCACTGCCTATACCTTTTATGCCTTCCTGTATATAAGCTATCCATATTTCTGATCTATCTCTTCACTGTCATCTTCAAATGTTGCCTTCTTCCTGTGTTCTCTAACACCTCACTTGGCTTGCTATTCTACTCTCAATCAATTTTACACAAATTCCTCCGTTCCCTTCCTTATTTATTGATTTCCCCAGAGAAATCCGCTTCTCCTTGCAAAATTCCCATTTTGTTCTCCTTGCCTTAATATTTCATTTTGGATTTTTTTCCCATTCCTTCATTTGTGCCCTCCAAATTTTTCTTCCCAATCTCTGTATATTACAACTTCTTGGTTCTATCTCTTAGACTGGCTTTTTCTTCTTTCTACCTCCCTAGAGTGTCTCCTCCCATTGCTTCTTCTGGAATTCCTTAAATTCATTTCCATCTTAAAAAATTCCTCTTCTAGTCTCTTTTTGAATCATCCTTTCTCTATCACCAAGCTGACTCTCTCATCACTACCTTTACAAAATCCCATAAAGGTGATCCTAATGTCTTCCTTCCCTTGTCGTTCTGTAGCATTACATCTCAGGCTAGTTCACTCTCCTTCTCTGGTCTCCCCTCTTCCTTTCATTTATTCACATCCATCCTCCATCCTGAGTCTCTCATTGCAAGTTTGCAACTGTTTTTCCAAAGATCAAACTACGATCTCATGATCCTTTCCTTTATGCTGACATATATATATATATATATATATATATATATATATATATATATATATATATATATATATATATATATATAAAACATTTGCTTGCATGTAGATTCTTGTATTTCTGGAGACAGTATCATAGGAGGTTACTAGGCTAATGACCCTAGGGCCCTTGCAAGCCTAGCCAAGTTTTACACTTATGCCCATGATCAGCACCCATCATGCCCGTCCAAGAGGGACAGAGGCAGAACCCATGGGGTGAACATATGGTTACCCATTCGATAATCCAGATTGCATTTAAAGAGGGCCAATGAGGTGCTCTGTTTGACATGAAGCAGGAGTCTGTTCCAAAGGTGTGGCAACCTCTGGGAGATAAATCTGTCCCTCCAGCAGGTTCTATTAATATCACATACCAGGTTAAGGTCTCTACAATGAATAATTTGTGTACCATTTGACTTACAGATATGCAGCATTTCCAATAAGGCAGGTCAAGCATTGCCTTATATGCAAGGCAGAGATCACCTCTGAGTAGTCTCTATGAAACAGAATAAACGGTCAGTGATTTCAGATGGTCCTCATAGGACAGATGCTGAAGACCTTGAATTTTCCTTGTTAGGAATCTTTGTGGTCTCTTCAGTTACTGCAGGTGCTTGGAAAGGTACATACCAAAAGGGGCGTTGTACTCAATTATTGGCCTGATGAGGGAAGAGTACAGGGAGGTTATATCTTCTTTTTTTCTGGAGGCAGTACCCTTACTTATGAGATAAGCAATATTGGCTGCTCTTCCTACCACTATCTCTGTGTTCTCTTCTCTCTCTGAATCTAGCTGCCTTCTCGCCCTCACATTTTCGCTCGGTTGCTATTGCCTTCTCGCCCTCACATTTTCGCTCGGTTGCTATCTCCGTCTATGATACTTTCTCTTCCTGAAGCCCATTCCACCCAGTTTCACCATCACTTTGATTTCCCCTATCACTTCCTGTACAGCAGCCCTTTCCATTAGAAACTCTCATAAGATCCCCTCCGCCCTCATTTGATCCATAAATATTCTTTATTTACCTTAGCCGTCTATGTGTCCCACCTTGACAAATAATCAACCTGCCATCCCCTTTCCACCATACTTAATGGAGAAGCTAAATCCTATCTCAAGCACCACAATTACCCCTTTATCTGCTGTCTGCTAACATGTTTTGCTATTGTCTTTGGGAACTGCCCCTTCTCAGCCTGTTTACCTCTCTCATGCTCAGCTTAGTCTCTTGCATGTGTGTTGTAGCACTTCAGCCTCCCTTCCCAGCTTGTTTATCTTCTGTGTTCCTTTAATGGAGATGGATATTTCCCACGTTTCAAGTTAACCCTTCTTTTCTCCTCTCACCCTCTCATCACTTCCTCTTCTGTTATATTTCTGCTTCCTCTCAAATTTATCCCCTCTTATCTCTCTCTTTAATTCCTTCTTCCTGCTTTTCATCTTTTATTCCTATGTCAAGACCCTAGAGGCTGAAGAGGCATAATATTCTCTCTGCTTCCAGTTTTGGGCAATGAATGCCAGTGTCTCCACATTCAGTTTTGAAATGGTTCAGTGCACAGCTCATATAGGCTCTTAAAATGCATTAGATTGTGAATATACTACATCATTCGTATCATATATATGTGTATAAATACACACACATATATGTGTGAATACACACCAAACATTCATAGGTTCATAGGTCCATAGGTACTAGGCTATCGGCCCAAGGGCCTACGTAAGCCTAGCCAACAAGGTTCCCTGGCTTACGCCACCCAAAAAAGTTATTTTCCTGTGCCACTGTCAAGCAGAGACACAGAAGTGATCCCCGGGGTGTATTTCCTATTTCCCGTCCACTCATCAAGATTTTTCTTGAAGAGTGCGAATGAAGAACTTTGCTGGACATAGATGGGTAGCCTGTTCCAGAGTATGGGAAGTCTCTGGGACAGGAATCTATCCCTCCCGCATGTCCTGTTTATTGTGGTGACAAGGTTTAGGTCCCTAGAGCAAGTAGCTTGGAGGGATTGGGATTTCTTTAGGTGTAGCATGTCCAACAGCTCTGGGTTTGACATAGCTTTATATGTTAGGCAGAGATCACCTCTGAGTAGGCGATAAGCTATGGAGTAAAGCTGGAGTTTTTTGAGGTGGTCAGTGTATGGCATTTGTTTGAGTCCAGTAATCCTCTTTGTGAGGTACTTCTGTGGCCTTTGCAGCTGCTGCAGATGTCTTGTGAGGTACATTCCAAAAGGGGCGTTGTACTCTATAATGGGTCTAATGAGTGATGAGTGGAGGGTAACGATGACCTCTTTTTTCCTGGACGAGAACCCTTTTATGATGAGGTGTGCCGCATAGAAGGACTTCCTGACTACTGTGGGGATGTGACTATCAAAGGAGAGACTACTGTCCACCTGGGTCCCAAGGTCTCTTATCACGCATTCGGTGTTAAGTAGATTGCTGCCTATGTGGTAGTTCATGGGTACAGAGTTTTTACCAAAGGGGATGACACTGCACCTTTTGGCATTGAGCTTGAGGCCATGGCTCTGACACCAGGCATCTGTCTCAGAGTGGCCCTTCTGTAGGATGTTCGCATCATTTGGGGACTTGACTATGGCTCCTAGTTTGCAGTCATCTGCGAACTTCGTTAGCCAGAGGCCTTCTGTGTTAGCCTGTACTTCAGAGAAGTAGATACGAAACAGGAGCGGCACCAGAACGGAACCCTGTGGTACTCCACTTGTCACTGGTTTGAGGTCAGATTTGGAGTCTGCAACTTTTACAGTGTGGGTTCTGTCAGTGAGCCAGTTGGCAACCCATCTTGTGACATAGGGATTTATGCCTAGTTTATTGAGTTTAGCTATAATTCCAGAATGGGGGATGGTGTTGAAAGCCTTGGCGAGGTCAAGATAGACTGTGTGAACCACTTTACCCTCATCTACGGCTTTGGTGACTGCCTCAAAGAAGTCGATCAGGTTGGCAGTCCTCTTTATCCAAAAGTTCCCTTATAAGTTACATTTCTTCTATTCCGATTAGCATTTCCACATAATTTTGCTCAGAAAATAATTTCATTAGCAGTATTACCTGTCGTATCTATTGTGCTTCAAATCCCCACTATAAACTCAGATGTTTTCTACCAACATTTCGGCGATATTGTAGTTGAGGGCCTCACCAGATGCGTAGTAGCAAACCACGCCCAAAACCCACCCCCATGATATGTCATTCATGAATATGCATTCCCTCCGAATGTACAACTGAAGAAAAAGTGCACTTGACATTGTAATAGGACAGTAAATATAACAGTAAACTGAAGTAAATTACCGGTATGCGTGAACGACATTTAAGCAAAAACACTTTCTCGACCTTGGGGTATTTCAGTTTCTTAGAGGACTGCCGACTGCTAAATTATGGATTTGATACAACATAATAGCTTCTTATTTAAACTAAAGTGTTTCCATTGTCACAGTGCTTTTAATAGTCAAACAGTCACCAAAATCTCATATTGACACTTTGAACGGTTATGTGCTGTCAGTACAGCACGCAATCGTAACGGAAGTGTAACTGCTTCTTTCTTTTACTCAGTTGTGGGGTTAGTCTTTACTTCTTACGTATTACAGGCCATTGCAGCATGACTGAACTTTGATATGCACATATTGTGTATAATGGCAAGTTTAATCGACCTAAAATGTTAAGAAATATAGAATTTATTGCCAGTTGTAGAAAACCCCAAGTAATATGCAGACTGGGTTGTCACTCAATTTGCAACACGCCCACCTCTGAGCAAAACGAACTGGTGAGGCCCTCAACAACAATATCGCCCATGTCAGTGCACTTTTTCTTCGGTTGTACATTCAGAGGGAATGCATATTCATGAATGACATATCATGGGGGTGGGTTTTGGGTGGGGCTTGCTACTGCGCATCTGGTGAGGCCCTCAACTACAATATGTGATGAGAAACTGCTTAGCTAACAGCTATTATGATGTATACTTTATTGGTTCTGGGGGAGGGTGTTCAGTAACTGAGATATTGGCATCAGATTAATAATCTGCGTGACTGGTGGTGACATGTACAGTAAACAGAGGAAAAGGTTACAGTCACAAGTGCAGTATCAATAGCTACTTTTGAAAAACATTGCGAGACAAGCCCACTTCTGTGTGAAACGAACTGGTGAGGCCCTCAACTACAATATCGCCAACATTTCTTCCCTTGTATTCATACGTCTAATGCATTCTATTGCAATTTTATCAACAGTAGCTGCAGCATAACCAAATTATTTATTCATGTATACAGTCTCGCAATGTTGCTACAGCAGGAACTAATCCTCATTAACCAATTGTGTACTGCAAAAGGATTAAACGTAAATGCAAAAAAAAAAGCATAGTATTGTTGCATTAGGCAAAAAAAAACAAAAAACTGTGAGCCAACAAGTCCCTCTCTTTTGGCCACCATGTGCCATTATTAGTCAGAAAATTGTCCTATTTAACAGAACTGATCCCTAATGGCCTCTCATCCAGGTCAAAAGAAGGGATCAGCCCGCTGTACTCTGCTCCAATTAATTATAGAGTACCCTGCCCCATTAGTAGGTACCTGTCAGATACATCTTACATCTAGAAAGACCAAGAATTACTGGTCTAAAATCCCTGAGCTACCAAGATAGGCTTGAAGGCCTATCTCAATACTTGGTCTCTTACAGAGTGTTATGTGGAGATAGGTGTCTTACATGCCATTTCTGCAAGATAAACAGCTCCATTAACACTAGATCTAAGGATTTAAATCTCCATCAATGTATAAACAAAACACACTGACAGGATAGATATATTATGCAATGTTTACCCCAACACTGGAACAAACTGCCATTATACAGTAAACAGAATGACACTCTCACGTCCTTCTGGACTAACCTTGATGGTTGGATGGACATGGACAAATTTATCCTGGGCCTAACTTGCTTTGTCCTGTGGAATTGGGAGATATATCCTGAGTGTGGGTATCAGCGAGGTGCAAATGGTCTCATGAGTTACTTACTTTGTAATTTGTATGATTCTATGATCAGTAGTCAAGTTGTGGTTATTTTCCTTTTTGACCACAATGCACTCTCTCTCTGTCCTTCTCTCTCCCTTTTTTCTCTTCACTAGGACAGTCAACATATTCCAGAGCTTGGAAATTCCTGTCCACATATCCTTCACTGTCTGATCATTCCTGGATTTGTAAATCCAGTTTTATCATTTCCTCTGTACAAACGAATATCTGTCCGTTTATTACCGACTTCATTCAGTGTTTTTCATTTGTCATTCATGCATTTGCCTTTCTCCAGTCTCACTGCTGGTTCCTCCTTTGCTTTCTCTGTCTCTTGGGTCAGTTGAGTTAATAACTCCACAATTTGCTTAATTGAGTTTTGTAATTAGTTCATCTCATTGGCTGTTTTCCTAATCCACTACTGCCATTCCAATGTTCAATCATTTCTTTTCTGTTCTTGCTTATTTGTCCTTATCTTGGTAGTACCATTTGTCGTTCTAGCATTTCTAGGCACACCATAAACTGAGCCACCTCTTATGGGTTACAGAAAAGCTGTCTTCTCACTTGTAATATCATACATAGACTTGAAGGGAATGATATCTGGGACATGGATTGAAATCTTCAGAGCTCATGTCTAACACTCTTATATGACACCCTCTGTTACAGATATGAAGAGAAATTGTGTACAAACTTTATTTACTGTTTTTTTTCTACCCACATTCCTGTTTTCTTTCCAGCTTCTTTCTGGATTCACTTTTTATATGAATTCATGGACTGTATAAAACACACAAACTCGATTTGCACATGCTCCCATTGGCCTTCCAAACCAGGGTATTCTTTACTTTTTATCCACTGGGTATTGCCCAATGGCTGCCGTTCTTTCACCACACTGACTCTTTCATGCCTTTCTTGATGTAGGAGCCAGGTAATTTCTAGACTGGGTTGGAGTCTTAGGCCCCATTCATCCACTGACTGCAAGCTCTAATTAATTCATTCACTCACCAAAGAAGTGAAGGTTTGGCAGAAGGGCAAGGGCCAGTCTGCTGTATGTAGCAGACTCTCCTCCTATACCCAATGAGGATCCTAGTCCCGTCTGTGGATCTTGTGAGTTCCACAATTGCTGCTTACCACTGGATGCATGTATGTTCCCACCCATGTCATTATTGCAAAGTGCAGTGCACCACTGGGCAGTGTGTGCTCAGTAGGCCCATTTTCCATGGATGTAATACCCAGTGCTCTCTCTAGGTGTCACTCAAGTGGCAGACCAGAAGCAATTCTCTCTCCTTAGGACAGGCAACTTGGCAAGTTTGATAATTCCCGTCCTCGTGTCCCATCCCCTGCAATGCTCATGTTGCTAACCAAACTCAGATTATCTGGGTTGCAGTAAGGGTTGCATCCCTCTGCAGCCCACAACAATTTAAACTGGTGCATTCTTGGTATATTCCGTTCACTTCTAGATCTACTAATTCTACTAACTCTTAGGCTAGTATTTCACTTCATTCATAGCTCCTGGCATTCCAGTAAAGCAGACATTTTCTTTTCATGATCTAGTTTCTTCTTCACTTAGTTTTTAATCTGTCTTTCTTATTTCTTCATCCAAGTTATATGTATATTTATATCTATATTTATCTATATCTAATTTTCTATATTTATGCATACTTTTTTAACATTCTTTACTTCCACAGGTTGATGACAACTAGCCCTCTCAGGGTCAATTGGCCCATTTATCCCCCATTGTTGGGGTGAGGGTTTACCAGTAGGAACCATTATTTAAACAACTATTAGAGGTGGTTCAAGATTTTTTTCTTCTTAGACCTACATTTTCTTCCACAGATGCCTAGCTTGCAGAGCTGAAGGGAGGCATGCAATGGTCTATCACTACTGGTCGTCCTCACTTTGAAAAAGGATGTTGCCAGCAAGCAGATCCCCCCTCCCCTCAATCACAGGAAATGGTTTCTCCAGCCTCCGCCAGAGAAATCTCACTTTCCCTTGTACTTTCTGAATATCTGATACCTTCTCCATCTTCTGGATGTGGAGGGTTTGACCTCTCAACTCCCTTACCTAAATATACTAACTCCACAGCTGCTGAACAATTAGGTGGGAAAGGCGTAACTACAATTAACAATGTAAGACTGTCTTGCAGAAATAGAAAGCCCACTGCTTTTCCTGTCAAAACATGACAAGTGAACATTTGAAGAAGCAGATAACTATGAAAGAAATTAAAGTGACAAAAAACTGTAAAGCACACCTTGAATGGCTGTAGGGATCTGTTACCGTTCTTCAAGGTACATCACATTCTCTTTATTTCTGCTCTCGTCTGAAAGGCTGCATGCTATAAACCGAAAAATATTAGCTCAATGCAAGCAACCCATAATGATAGTTAACAGGTAATTAAACTCACCCAGAGAAGGATCTTGTTTTGGGCTACTTCTGCTATACATGTAATGGCTTAAAGTTTGTTGATCGTGTTTGGAAGAATCTTTCTTTTCTCGTAATCGTCATGATAAACTTGCAAGTGATTTTGCAAAAATAAAGATCACAATTTGCTGTTTGACTTTATAGTTTCACTGTTTACTCAGTTTTTCACAATAACGACACCCACAGTATGATGTTGTGGTAGACACTGAGCAAAGATTTGCATAAAACTACAGTTATAGATCGTTACAACTTACCTTTTTAGAGGAGCTGCATTTTATTTACATTGTACTTGAGAGCTCGCCATTCTATGTAGAAAGAAACCACTTCGAATGGATTCAACATGGAGCTCAGTAGTTCCTGCATTCATTTATGTAGCGATGCATTGTGGATTCAGTCTTTCATAATGTAATGACAGGGATTTTCAGCTCTGAGAAAAATTTTCAGGGGGCCGTCCTTACAAAATACAAAATTAAAAACAATGCATTTTTTGTTTCAAAAACTTTATAATATGGTATTATATAAGGTAAGGATATTATATCCAGCTCCAAAGGGTTGTTACTTACACTTGCTTTAGAATATGACCAATATACTTTTAAGTAATGTTAGGAAAATGAAAAAGTATTGCCAACTTCTCACAACTTATTGTAAATTTTACAAAGTTAGAGATCACGGTCTTCCATAGAACACCTTGTGTCAGAAAATAAAACAAAACAAAAATAAAATACCATACTAAATGTGGTACTACAGCAATTTTAAGGCCAGCCCACTGATAATATACCATTTTAACAGCAATTTACTCAATACCCAGACAATGAACACTCATGTCGACAGAGGAAACACGAAGTGCTGA
Organism: Protopterus annectens; assembly: GCF_019279795.1. Taxonomy (NCBI): domain Eukaryota; kingdom Metazoa; phylum Chordata; order Ceratodontiformes; family Protopteridae; genus Protopterus; species Protopterus annectens. The sequence goes on along the minus strand of NC_056741.1, from coordinate 51,822,002 downwards.
ATAAGGAATGCTGGGTACATAACAGCCATTTTCCATCATCTTTGCTTTTAATGCCATTCTTCACCTTGCCTGACTGATGCAGTTGAACTATGGCTTTCATTTCCACATTTGCAGTGTGTCCGCAAGTGTAGTGACTGCATTTAAAATATTGCTGAAAGCCACATTAAGTGTAGATATGAAGAGACATTCACAACCACTGCCGGCTGTGATTTATACTCCACCACTGCACATGATCTGTAGGTTCATAAGTAGTTAAGAAGCATGCATTTCAATAGACCACCGAAGAGCATACTCCAGTCTCTCAACTACCACAAAGCACTGTCTGGTTAGGCTCAGCATCACAGAGTACTCAGATGAAGCTTGAGGGAATGAAACCCTGGATTGCAGGAAGCAGACAATTAGCAATTCATCACCCTAATCATCTGCACTTAATGCCAGGCATGGTGTGCCCACTAGCATGATTCACAACTTTAGTTACCCTGAAGGTACATCTGGGTGAGAGGTTGGCATACTGGTTAAGGTGTTACTTTATCGACACAGGGGTTGGATTCTCACATGGAGTAATTAGCTAGATTTAAAATAACCCACAAGGGCAGTTAGCCTAGTACTAACCTATGAACAGAACAGCCTATCTAACCACTTGCTGTTTTGGAGTCCTGCAGCAACAGAAGGCACAAGTTTCACAATAGATGTATACAGCATGCCTTAACTGTCCTGGTTCTCAGTGTGCCTTTAACTGTCCTGGTTCTCAGTGTACCTCTAACTGTCCTGTTTCTCAGTGTGCCTTTAACTGTCCTGGTTCTCAGTGTGCCTCTAACTGTCCTGGTTCTCAGTGTGCCTTTAACTGTCCTGGTTCTCAGTGTGCCTTAACTGTCCTGGTTCTCAGTGTGCCTCTAACTGTCCTGGTTCTAAGTGTGCCTTTAACTGCCCTGGTTCTCAGTGTGCCTTAACTGTCCTGGTTCTCAGTGTGCCTCTAACTGTCCTGGTTCTCAGTGTGCCTCTAACTGTCCTGGTTCTCAGTGTGCCTTAACTGTCCTGGTTCTCAGTGTGCCTCTAACTGTCCTGGTTCTCAGTGTGCCTTTAACTGTCCTGGTTCTCAGTGTGCCTTAAATGTTCTGGTTCTCAGTGTGCCTTAACTGTCCTGGTTCTCAGTGTGCCTCTAACTGTCCTGGTTCTCAGTGTGCCTCTAACTGTCCTGGTTCTCAGTGTGCCTCTAACTGTCCTGGTTCTCAGTGTGCCTCTAACTGTCCTGGTTCTCAGTGTGCCTTTAACTGTCCTGGTTCTCAGTGTGCCTTAACTGTCCTGGTTCTCAGTGTGCCTTTAACTGCCCTGGTTCTCAGTGTGCCTTAACTGTCCTGGTTCTCAGTGTGCCTTAACTGTCCTGGTTCTCAGTGTGCCTTTAACTGTCCTGGTTCTCAGTGTGCCTTTAACTGTCCTGGTTCTCAGTTGCCTCTAACTGGCCTAATTCTCAACAGACAAACTTGTAAAATGTAAACACTGCAAGAAATTCCAAAAATGCCAAAGCAGTGCAAGTCAAATCGCCCAAAACACAACCTCTTTCCACACAGATGCAGGAAACCGTTTTATTAAGCTTTAACAATACTTTTCGTTGTTTACAAAAAACAACTTCTTCAGATAAAAACTTTTTAAAACACTGGGGTTTAAATTCCCCTCCTTCCTGTCACATGTTTAAAAACAGTAATATGAGTGGCTGTCCATTTCTTGCTTAGAAAGCAAACTCCACCTCCCTTCAAATAAAACAAACAGTTCTACTATATTGTAAACATCAAGGAACATTAGTTGCATACATAAGCCTACCTAATGAATAAAAAACATTTCTAAAAAATGTATACAAAAAATATTTTCTTTAAAAATATTGTGTTGTGAAGCGTATATTTATATACATCTGTACAAAATATGTTTTAAAGTGTGTATTTGCATGTGTCCAAGCAGTATAAAAAATATTAATGAAAATAAAAATAAAAAGAAGAATTTTACTACCGGCTTAAGCTTCTTAGTTTTAAAATACGCATAATGGAACTTAGTTCATTTATCCCTGGGCAATGGCAAACATCCAGTCTCAGTTGCCACATAAGTTCATTTTTCTCTAAAATCAACGAATCTGGCCCCCCCCTCCCCTCATTCCTAACTTGGTTTATTGCCCAAAATGTAAACTGGTGTTGTGGGTACTCCATGATGTGTCTTGCAAGTGCATTCCCCGCTTTGTGTCTCCTCATGGCATACACATGTTTGTATACCCGTTCGCAGAGTTTCCTGTCGGTTTTTCCAATATAGAATACTGGGCAGCATGTACACTTTGCTAGGTATACTACCTGCTTGCTTTGACAGTCAAATTTGTCCCTTGTTTTGTATCGCTTGCCCTAATCTCAAATGTTTGGCTGGTTTCCATGTATTTACAATATCTACACATGTTGCATTTAAACATATCCATTGTGTTTACCTGCCTGTTTGGTTTCCTTTCCAGTATTTTTTTCAAGTTGTTTCCCCACTTAAAAACAATCCCAGGTTTTTCCTGGAATTTGTTTCTCAATACACCATCATTCATTAATATATCCCAGTTCTTTTGGATTATGGAAACCACACTTTTAGCATCTAGGCTGTATGTAATAATAAAGCTGTAAGGGCTAATAGTTTGTCTGACAACTGGTAGTTCCGTAATGTGTCCACTGTGTTGGTTCAAGATGGGCAAATAAATTCCCCTTTCCTTTTTAACTGGACTTCTTCAATTAAGTCCTGAATGAGGGTGATGGGGTAGCCTCTTTTCAAGAATAAATCTCTCATAAAGCCACATTCTTCCTGAAAATCGTGGTCTTTAGTGACCATCCTCACAGCTCTAACTAGTTGGCCCTTTATTACAGATTTCTTTTGTGTAAAGGGATGACAGCTAGAATACTGCAAGAAAGAGTTAGAGTATGTGTACTTATATTTTTGCTATAAAGCATGCATTACTCATGTCTTTAATTAGATCTACATCCAAGTATGCTATTCTATCTTGTGCAAAACATGATGTAAATTTGAGGAATTCTGATGTAGAGTTAAAAAATTCAACCATCTCTTGTGCAACTTGTGTGTCCCCCTTAACTAAAATAAATATGTCATCCAAGAAATGTGTACAAATGAATTTTCTCTTGTATGTGTGAATTAGACATAACATACTCCCTTTCCCAAAACGCCATTACCAAATTGGCCACGCTGGCCCCACAAGGGGACCCCGTGGCCACACCTATTTTTTGAAGGTAGTACTTGTTGTTAAATGTTACATAGTTGCATGACAGGGTTATGTCCAAGAGTTCCTCAACCAACTTAATCTCATGACATGGTGCTTCTTTTTGTCTCATTATAGAGGCCACCCATTCGATTGCTTCCACGTGGGGAATGGAGGAATAAGGGTCCTTGACATCTATAGTGAGGAAATTAAATTCCTCACTGAATGTGTTCCTATTAATTTCCTCTAAAAACGACCATGAATCTTTAGAAATCTGCCTTTCACTTTTGACGTATTTTTTCAAAATATTGTCAACAGCTTTTGCACATGCATATGTGATGCTGTTTCTTGCGTCAACTAGTGGTCGCATAGGTGGGTTATACAAGTTTTTATGGACTTTTGGTATTCCAAACAGGATCGGTACCCCGGGTGCTGGCATGGTAAGATAATTTATACAGGTCAATGTCTATCCTGGCTTCTATAAACATGTCATCGATGTAAGACCTAATCCTAGAGTATCCAATATTTAATTCATTCTTAGATACTTCCACATAAGTGTCAGTGTTAACTATATCCATCATCCTGTTATTATAATCTTCATAGGTCATCACCACTAGGCCACCCCCCTTGTCTGGTTCCATAATTCTTATTTGGAAAATTTTGTAAAGATTCCAACATGTCTTTTTCTTCTTTATTAATGTTAAATGCACTTGTATTTCCTAATAAGGACTTTCCTGTAACATGATGTATGTCTAGTTCACAAAGTTGGTCAAACAGTGCTATTGTGGGGTGTAAGGGCATATGATAAGCACTAGGGATATAATATTCCCCCATCACACTTATTTGTTGTCCCATTAGTGCACATAAATTAAATTTCCTCACAAATATTTTTAGTTCAACCAAAGTTTTAGCTAAATTAGCTTGTGTGGAAGGTACAAAGGTGAATCCCTTAGCCAATAACTCCACTAGTTCAGTTGAAGAAACAAACTCAGAGTAGTTGAATATTTTAAAGTCCAAACTAGCATTATATATTACCTTACATTCATGTGTGGTATCTAGTTCTATGTCCATACTGTCCAGGTTTAGTTCCACCTGTTCTTGGTTTTGCTTCGGGCTTTCCGACCCGTTGCAGGTACATGGTTCAAAGCTCTGTTATGAAAAATTGAGCTATTAGTTGTCTGAGGTTGTTTGTTGTTTCTCATATTGTTGGCTAGGCATTCACTCCGACGTACAGAGTCGGACAAGTTGCCCCCACTACCAGCACTTGTAGAACTCATATCTTCTGCTACTCCTTCACTCCTTTCTTCCCTCACAGTCTCAAATGAGCTCGCTAAGAAATTTCCTTTGGATTCTGGTGGTTCCATTATTGCAATCCTTAATATCCCGGTTCAACTTTTTAATTTTGGTTGCATTTATTTTTGACACATACTGGTCTATACTGCTGTAGATCTGCTCATATTCAAAGCGGTATCTTTGAAAATCTATGTCTTTTTTAATATCATTGTCCAGCTTGCTTGTCTCTTTTAACAAGCCATTCACTGCCTCTTGGTAGTGTTTACACATCAACTCCAAAAGTTCAAACCCATGCTTGTCAAATAATTTAATAAGGTCATGGTGAAAGGGAGACCCTTCGGCAAGCCCCATCGGGTATTGCCATGATATAAGCCCCTTTGGTATGACCTTCAGACGTGAACATTCTTGGAAGTACGCTATTTCAAGTTGAATTTTCCTTAGTTTCACTAACTTCTGGTCAAACAGGTGTAATTGATGTTTACAATATAGCAGAACTGTTTGTTTTACTTGAAGGGAGGTGGAGTTTGCTTTCTAAGCGAGAAATGGACAGCCACTCATATTACTGTTTTTAAACATGTGATAGGAAGGAGGGGAATTTAAACCCCAGTGTTTTAAAATGTTTTTATCTGAAGAAGTTGTTTTTTGTAAACAATGAAAAGCATTGTTAAAGCTTAATAAAATTGTTTCCTGCATCTGTGTGGAAAGAGGTCGTGTTTTGGGTGATTTGACTTGCACTGCTTTGGCGTTTTTGGAATTTCTAATTCTCAGCAGCTTTTAACTGTCCTGATTTTCAGCTGCCTTTAACTGTCCTGATTCTCAACAGCCTTTAACTGTCCTGATTCTCAACAGCCTTTAACTATCCTGTTTCTATGCAGCATTTAAATGTGTTGATTCTTAGCAGCATCCCCTGTTTTGGCTCATAATTTTGATGTGTCCCTCATAATGGTAGAGGACTGTCAACAATTAGTAATTGTCATTAAATCAAGAAAATCATTTTGCATCAGGAGGCACATATTAAGTCAAGGGTTTTTATTTTGTATGTGTACGACAGTAGTAATATTTTAATCATCTCTCTAATATGGAACCCCTCTCACAGTCAGTTCACATCTTACTTTATTGTTGTTGACTCTCCATGGTTTAGTTAAATGTAACTCAATTTCAATTTATTGTTATGTCACTGGTGGATGGTGGTGCAACAATGTCAACTCATTGGTTCACAGACATGACCAGGGTTAATTCATAAAGATGTTGGCCTTACTCTCAGTATAAGGATGTTGGCCTTACTTTCAGTATAAAGATGTTGGCCTTACTCTCAGTATAAAGATGTTGGCCTTACTCTCAGTATAAGGATGTTGGCCTTACTCTCAGTATAATGATGTTGGCCTTACTCTCAGTATAATGATGTTGGCCTTACTCTCAGTATAAGGATGTTGGCCTTACTCTCAGTATAATGATGTTGGCCTTACTCTCAGTATAATGATGTTGGCCTTACTCTCAGTATAAAGATGTTGGCCTTACTCTCAGTATAAGGATGTTGGCCTTACTCTCAGTATAAGGATGTTGGCCTTACTCTCAGTATAAGGATGTTGGCCTTACTCTCAGTATAAAGATGTTGGCCTTACTCTCAGTATAAAGATGTTGGCCTTACTCTCAGTATAAAGATGTTGGCCTTACTCTCAGTTTGCATACTGAGATAATGAAAAGATCCTGGGGGGGTGCTTTCTACTACTGAAGGGCATGTATCAGTGCCCCAGTGTCTGAGGGAGAGCAGTTTGGTTGAGCTGCCATCCTGGTGTAGTCCGTACTCCATGGAGTTATGCCAACCTCTATGTTCATATTACAATTCGGTTTCATGGTGTTTGCATCCTGTAAACTCTGATGCTGTTGCTAAACCATGTTATGCTGATTAGCTTGTGCATTGTTTCAGATCTTAGTCTTATGTTTTTGTTGTGGTTAATCTGTGCTTGGCTTCTCACAACCTTGGGACTCTAGCGACAGCGTTAATCCAACTTTCAGAACTTTGTGAATTGTGGCCAGGCATGACTCACATAGGGGAGAAATGGCTTCTGAGGGGATTAATAGCAGTTTTCAGAGAAAGGTGTATCCCAAATGACTGAAGAATAAGCATACTAGTGCCAGTGTTCAAGACGAAAAGGGACATTCACAACTGTGGGCAGTACAGAGGCATCAAACTCCTATCACACTGCATGAAATTTCTGGAGAGGTGATTGATAAATGGATACACAGAGTAGTAGAAAGTAAGATGAGAAATGAGCAGTTCAGATTCACATCAGGATGCAGCACAATCGACCCGATGTTTGAAGTGAGACAGATACTTTAGAAGAAGCTAGAGATGAGGGAAGAGTCCAAGTGGGCATTCCTAGACTTGGAGAAAACATATGGCAAAGTCCAAAGAAAGCTGATTTGGACAGTCTTGTGGTGGTTTAAATTCCCAGAAACATTGGTAGAATTAGTTTAGACTATGTATAATGACCCAGTGACTCAAATATGAATAGTGTTAGGTGGGTTTCCAGTATCAGGGTTTGGCTCTGAGCCCAGTGCTGTTCAAACAGGTTGCAGGGAACAGATTGACAAAGTTGTTGCATGCAGATGACATGGTATTGCAGGCATACTCTTGAGAAAGAACTTCAACAAAGGATAGGGCAATGGAATGCAAAACTGAAGGCACATGGGATGAACCTGAGTATAGATACAACAGTTGTAATGGCAGCATATAGGAGAAATCAGAAGAACCTGAGAATTCAGATAGAAGGGAAAGTAGTAGACTAGGTTAACAGCTTCAAGTATCTGGTAGGGATGGTTGAGGAGAAGGGAAGTCTGAATGAGAAGGTCAAAGTTAAAATCAGAGGGGCTAATGCCAACTGGCACATAATGCCAAGTATAGTGCATGGCAGAAGAATGTCAAGGAAGCTAAAATGTAAGGTGTACAAAACAGTGGTGCAACCAATACTACTGTATGGTACAAAAACCTGGGCAGTAAAGGCAGGGCAGTTGAGGGAGCCAGAGGTGATGGAGATGAAGTGCCTCGTAAGGGTAGTAGAATGCACACTGTGGGACAGAAAAAGAAATGAGGACATAAGAGCAAAAGCCAAAGTAGCAACAATTGCAGAAATGGTGGTTTGGGCTGAAAAGTAGAAGACAATCTGGCAAAGAAGATTTGGGACAGACAGGAAGAATGCAGGAGGAAACAAGGACATCCAAGGAAGAGGTGGTTGGATTGTGTGAGAGAAGACCAGTGAAAGTCAGGCATGTATGTCAAAGAAGGTAGGAGAGTGACATGGAAAAGAGAAAGAGATGGTGACAGTTAAGACAACACCCCGACCCCAAGTATTAAAATGGGAACATGGGTGCTGCTGCTGGTACTGCCTCTGATGATGATGATGATGATGATGGCTGACATTGTTTACATCAATATCATTTGCTTGGCCCGTTCCAGGTAGCTGATCATTGCCAGACTTGCTTCATACCTTGAGAAGGTTTCTGAATTGTGCAGGAATATGCTAAGTGATTTTTATCATATGCCAGTCATATGTATAGTAGACAGTATTCTACAATGTCAGCAAATACTGCCGTTAGTTGTAGGTGACTCTGATGACCACCTTGTAGCCTATGATTCTACAAAATAGCAGATCACCTATTTCTTTGCAGCACTAGTTGTATCCGTGTAGCTGTGTCTGAGAAAAGAGGTGTCAATTCCCATGTTTCTGCATAGCCTTAATACTGTCAATTTAAAATAATCAATAAAAAAGTAATAACTTTACGAATCCCTTGTGAAAGTGCAGTCTGGGTTTTGTTATGAAAGGAGCAACATATCCATGTCTTCTGCTGCCCCTAGGCTGTACCCATGTCTTCTGCTGCCCCTAGGCTGTACCCATGTCTTCTGCTGCCCCTAGGCTGTACCCATGTCTCCTGCTGCCCCTAGGCTGTACCCATGTCTTCTGCTGCCCCTAGGCTGTACCCGTGTCTTCTGCTGCCCCTAGGCTGTACCCATGTCTTCTGTTGCCCCTAGGCTGTACCCGTGTCTTCTGCTGCCCCTAGGCTGTACCCATGTCTTCTGCTGCCCCTAGGCTGTACCCATGTCTTCTGCTGCCCCTAGGCTGTACCTATGTCTTCTGCTGCCCCTAGGCTGTACCCATGTCTTCTGCTGCCCCTAGGCTGTACCCATGTCTTCTGCTGCCCCTAGGCTGTACCTATGTCTTCTGCTGCCCCTAGGCTGTACCCATGTCTTCTGCTGCCCCTAGGCTGTACCTATGTCTTCTGCTGCCCCTAGGCTTTACCCATGTCTTCTGCTGCCCCTAGGCTGTACCCATGTCTTCTGCCGCCCCTAGGCTGTACCTATGTCTTCTGCTGCACCTAGGCTGTACCCATGTCTTCTGCTGCCCCTAGGCTGTACCCATGTCTTCTTCTGCCCCTAGGCTGTACCTATGTCTTCTGCTGCCCCTAGGCTGTACCCATGTCGTCTGCTGCTCCTTGGCCGTACCCATGTCTTCTGCTGCCCCTAGGCCGTACCCATGTCTTCTGCTGCCCCTAGGCCGTACCTATATCTTCTTCTGCCCCTAGGCTGTACCCATGTCTTCTGCTGCCCCTAGGCTATACCCATGTTGTCTGCTGCCCTTAGGATGTACCCATGTCTTCTGCTGCCCCTAGGCTGTACCCATGTCTTCTGCTGCCCCTAGGCTGTACCCATGTCGTCTGCTGCCCTTAGGATGAACCCATGGCTTCTGCTGCCCCTAGGCTGTACCCATGTCTTCTGCTGCCCCTAGGCTATACCCATGTCTTCTGCTGCCCTTAGGATGTACCCATGTCTTCTGCTGCCCCTGGGCTCTACCCATGTCTTCTGCTGCCCCTAGGCTATTCCCATGTCTTCTGCTGCCCCTAGGCTATACCCATGTCTTCTGCTGCCCTTAGGATGTACCCATGGCTTCTGCTGCCCCTAGGCTGTACCTATATCTTCTGCTGCCCCTAGGCTATACCCATGTCTTCTGCTGCCCTTAGGATGTACCGATGTCTTCTGCTGCCCCTAGGCTGTACCGATGTCTTCTGCTGCCCTTAGGATGTACCCATGTCTTCTGCTGCCCCTAGGGTGTACCTATGTCTTCTGCTGCTCCTAGGCTGTACCCATGTCTTCTGCTGCCCCTAGGCTGTACCGATGTCTTCTGCTGCCCCTAGGCTGTACCCATGTATTCTGATGTCCCTGGGCTGTACCCATGTCTTCTGCTGCTCCTAGGCTGTTTGCCAAATTGCACCCCCTCAAATTAAGCCATCCCAGCCATAACCACAAATGCAATATTGGCCTTCAAACTTCATAAAGCAATACCCATACTGTACTCACACACCATCAGCACTTGCTGAATGCACACCATGGCAGCTTGTGTCCAGGGCAGTAGTTGGTGTAGTTCCCTTCACTTTACCCTAGCGACAGCTTCCATGCTAAGATCGTGCTGTAAGCAGGGATATACTGCATAAGAAACTTGTTTGCTATGTAACTCAGGCTCAGGCGCTATATAATATAATCAAGGTTTTGACAACTGCACCTACTGTATTTGTAATTTTGCAAAAACCTGTAATGGGAATAGAAAATAAATAGTACAGTGACTGTAAGTTCTTTTTTTTATATTTAGTAATTCCGAATGCTTAGAAATGTATTTCAAAAATACTCCTGCAGCCTGAGATAAAATATTACATTCCTTCCCTGTTGTTACAACAGACACCAAAGCAGCTGGCATGTATTTTCTCTCTCTCTTAGGCAAATTTTATAGCTGTGTTACTAAATTAAATTAAGAGAAGAAATAGCTGTATGGACTACTTCTAGATAATAGTAAAAAACAACATAATAATGTCTGAGGTGCCCATGTCATAATGTACCCTGATGAAGTTTTACTAAGTTCAGAACTTCAATAAGCAAGATGTGGCAGTAAGATGGCAAACAGAGGAGTCCAAGAATTGACTGGATTTAATAGTCAGGATCTTAGCATGCAAGCTTTCTTTATTTACTAAAACAACAATGATATGCTCACAAACACATACTTTTCAAGTGAACAGCATGGGTAGTTTAAATATTCTAATATGTTAAAATTGTATCTTACCGTATGTGCCTCATATTATATCAAATGTTTTTTAAGGTCTTTCCTATGTGATTGTATTAGAAAATTGTTGTTTTGTCTTTTCTATGTGATTGTGTTAGAAAATTCTAGGTCCCCCCTCATGGGCTGTGATTTTGAATAAATATCATATTTGTATAGCCAGATATTCTGTGTACCTGTCTTTGCATTATTTGTTACCTTAAGAGATGGGTCCGTGACTCGGATTTGAACCAGAGATATCAGCAGCAGTTGGTTGTCCTAAATGCAAAAAGTTTCTTGATGAAAAAGGGCCCCCATAACAAGTAAGTGTTGTAACTTACACCTGGGGTCTCTTTCCCACCTTGACTCTCAAGCTGCTGTTCTTATCTGGCTGTACAAATTCTTTAGATAAATTGGTATTAGAAATTAAGGTTTAAAGATTTTGAGATACCTTACCTGCAACAAAATAAGGAAAAAAGGAAGAAATATAAATCTGCATGAAGTCACAGTTTTAAGCACAGGAGGACAGTGTTAGTGCTGAGTGTATTAAGGTAAATTCATAGCAGGGTGGTCCTGACCATAAGGCAGAGAGGACTATGCTTTACCTGTGTGTCTGTGAAAGTGAGGTGGGGGGGTGTAACGAGAGGCAAGGACAATAAGATGCCTAACCCTCCTAAGGGAACCCCAATATGCTGTATGTATAATCATTATGGGGGCATTAAGTTGCAGGTATTTAGCCAAGGGGTATGTCTTTACAAAAGGAGATTCCGCTTTACTATTTCCACAAACTGGGACTTTTGATCACACTAAAAATAATTAATTTAAGAGAAACTTCACAGAAAAAAGGAACCAGAATAAAGACAGACCAGCTGGATGCTTTTAATGGTTGGTTATAGTGAAGCCTTGAAAAGAGAAAAGGAATCTGCATTATGCACACCATGGCATACAAGCCAGAAACTGTTGCAGCAAGTAAAAGATCTTAAGAGCATGTCAGGAAAATGAAATATTGGATCCCTTTATCCAGTAATATCTAGAATTATACCATGACCCCCCCAAAACGTGCATGCTGATTGGCCAGCGTGCCCATTGTAAATCGAGTTATACTAATGGAAAAAGGTCCGGTCGCCCGGACTTTTTTCCATTAGTATAACTCGTTTAAAATTGTCTCGCTATGTTAAATGGGTTTAACATAGCGAGACAGCTTTAAAATAAGCAACGGAGATCTCCGTTGCTTATTTTAAAGCTGTCTCGCTATGTTAAACCCATTTAACATAGCGAGACAGTGTTTTAAAAAAAAGCAATGGAGAAAGCAAGATCTCCGTTGCTTTTTTTTAGAGTCTCGCTATGTTAAATGAGTTTAACATAGCGAGACAGTTTTAAAATAAGCAACGGAGATGTCCGTTGCTTATTTTAAAACTGTCTCGCTATGTTAAACTCATTTAACATAGCGAGACACTAAAAAAAAGCAACGGAGATCTTGCTTTCTCCGTGTTTTGCCCACAGCTCTGATGTACTGCGCAGGCGCAGTACATCAGAACTGCCGCAGATGCCAGACATCTGCGGAAGGGCAGTAAACAGGCATTATACTATGCCATTATTTAAGAAAAGTAATAGTTTCTTTTCTTAAATAATGTCATGTATAATAGCAATAACCACTTCTGGGTGTGGGTAATGCTAAATTTACCCACGGTTGGCTTTGTTTGGTCCGGCCGCCTCGGGACCAAACCACGCCAACCGTGGGTAAATTTAGCATTACCCACACCCAGGTGTGGGTTATTGCTATAGTAATATATCTGGACAAAATGGAGGATACATCTGAGGATGCTTATTCACCTTTGTCCCCTCTGCCTGCTTTCTTTGGAGGTGACATTTGTCCACCTACTACTGTCCCTCCGGCTGATAGAAGCAGTCTCAAGAAAGTGGTAGGAGAACAAAAGGGTCAGGAGAATAAAAGAGGTAAGAAACTGGGAAAAGATATGACACAGTGACACTCTGGTTCATAGGTTCATAGGTGTGTACTAGGCTAATGGCCCTGGAGCCTTTAAAAGCCTAGCCCATAGAAGTGCCCGGGCATTGTGTCGCCTGACATTAGTTCCCAGTGCCTCTATCAAGTAGAGCCACTGGAGTGATCCCCGGGGTGAACGTTCTATTTCCCATCCACTCATCAAGATTTCTCTTGAAGATGGCCAGTGAGGTGCTCTGCTTGACATGTATGGGAAGTCTGTTCCAGAGCATGGGCAGTCTCTGGATTATGAACCTGCCCCTCCAGCATGTTCTGTTGATTGTGGTAATGAGGTTGAGGTCTCTGGAGCATGTGGTGCAGAGGGAGTGGGATTTCTTTAGATGTAGCATTTCTAACAGAGCTGGGTCAGACATGGCTTTGTAAGTCAAGCAGAGATCACCTCTTAGTAGACTATATGAGACAGAGAATAGCTGGAGTTTTTTGAGTCTGTCCATGTACAACATGTGTTTAAGGCCTAGGATCCTCTTCATGAAGTACTTTTGTGGCCTTTCCAGCTGTTACATGTGTCTAGTGAGGTACATGCCAAATGGGGCATTATATTCGATGATTGGTCTAATGAGGGAAGAGTAGAGAGAGATGATGACCTCTTTCTGACCACAGTGGCAATGTGATGGTTGAAGGAGAGGTTGTTGTCAACTTGTGTCCCCAGATCTCTTATAACGCCTTCTGTGTTCAGTGGACTTCCATCAATGTGGTAATTAGTGGGAACTGAGTTTTCCCCAAAGGGGATGACGACACATTTTTTGGCATTAAGCTTAAGGCCATGGTTTCGACACCAGTCATTGATCTCAGTGAGGCCTTTCTGTAGGATGTCTACATCAGTTGGAGAGTTAATAATGGCTCCCAGCTTGCAGTCGTCTGTGAACTTGGACAGCCAGAGTCCCTCCATGTTGACCTGGACTTCTGAGAGCTAGATGCCAAAAAGGAGAGGATCCAGAACCAATCCCTGTGGGACTCCACTCATGACTGATTAGCAGTCTGACTTGGAGAACACTAGCTTCATACTGTGGGTTCTATCTGTGAGCCAGTTTGCAACCTACCTAGTGATATAGGGGTTGAATCCTAGTTTGGTGAGTTTATCAATAATTCCTGAGTGGGGAATAGTATCAAAGGCTTTGGCCAGATTGAGGTAGGCTGTATGAACTGCCTTGCCCACATCCACAGCTCTGGTGACTGACTCAAAGAAGCCAACCAGGTTGAGCAGGCATGATCTCCCTTTTACAAAACCAAATTGCGTGGGATCTAGAGTTTGGAGATTCCCTATATCCTTGTTAATTATGTCCATGATGATGCGCTCCATAGCCTTACATATCAGACTCGTCAGGCTAATGGGGTGATAATTCCCAGGGTCTGTAGTCGCTCCCCCTTCATGGAGAGGGATGACTGTAGCAGTGCGCCATTCGGTAAGGACAAAGCCTGAGGTGAGGCTGTGACTGAAAAGGGCACACAGATCTGGTGCCAGTTCACTTTGTAGTTCATGTAGAACAGATCCAGGGATATCGTCGGGTCCCATGGAAGCTGTATTCCTGGCCTTAGACAATGCAGCTTTAACCTGTGCTGCAGTAATGCTGGGTGCCTGGCATTCCTCCGGTATTGTGATTTGGTCCTTTATGGGGGAGAGAGGGGTAAAGTTGGTGATACTCACTTCACATGGTCTTAAGCAAAACAAGAGAAACATGAAATTAATGAGCGAACTAGCAGTGAAACTAGTGGTGAAGAAAAAGAAACTATAACGCAGGCACCCCTTAGACAAATCCAAACAGGTAGAGGAGAGAAAACAGTTCCTGTCTATCGTCCTTGGCCCCTGACAAACTTATATCACATAGTTAAGGATTTTCTTAAAAACAAAAGAAAATTCCATGAAATTTAGGGAAGAAATGTGTACTATTATTGAATTGCACGATCCAAGTCTGGTAGACCTGTGTCAGTTATTAAAAGTAGTAGTTATTCCTGAAACTGATTGGGAAACTAGTTAAGGAGCAGGTGAGGGTCCAAATGCAGCGATAAGAGGGAACGAGTATGAATGGCTGAAAGAGAAAAGGAAAGAGCTTAGTAAGGTGCGCCCTAAAAGGACAGGCTGCAGGAAAATAACTGGCTGCAAGCAAAATTCAGATGAATTTCTGGGAGATTGCTTAGAGAGGCTTAAATAGATTCATAGATAGGTACTAGGTTGCCTGCTCTTGTGAGTCATTTTAAGGTCAGTTAATTTTCCCCAAAGGCGAGAATCAAACCCTATACTCTGTGTCTGTGAAGTAAACACCTTAATCATTATGTCAGTTCTTCACCCCAAAAGTATTTGAGAGATATTCTGGTCTGGTCTTGCAAATCCTATAGAAACAGGAGCAGAGACAGTGGGCTCTACTTTTGTAAAGGTTTGCAACCTCAGATTCTGATTGCCCTGAAACAAATACTCCTTAATTATCAAGGAGAAACACTATCAAATGTAATGCTAAACATTGTTCAGAGAATATAGAGGAAAAAAAAGGGAAGCAGAACAGAAACATACTGATTTACAAATCAGGGATATAATGGAACAGGTAGAGGAAGGTTTCGAAGTAAAGGTATGCAAATGTCACAATGAAGTACTCAGCAGAATGCTACGGGGAAACGCAGGCTCGAACTACTGGCCCTACTCCATCCCCTGTCAATAAATCCTGTTTCAGCTGTGGCACAACTGGACACTGGGGAGGAGAATGACCTTAGAGGCAGCAGGAGGACTGGACCTCGTGGTAATCGGATTGCAGTACTGCTCCACACCCACCCCACCTACACAGACTTAAAGAAGTCAGGAAACTCCACTCTGACAATATTTGGGCGAGGGAAGACATACGCCTAAACACTTTAGTACAAATAAATCAAAAGGGACCATATGTTGAACTAAGTGTGGGAAAGAAGGAAGTCCCATTTTTAATTGCTACAGGCGCCACTAGGTTTATATATAAAGCGAGTTCAACTAGAGAAATACCTTTATCTAGAGAGAAAGTAAAAGCAGCTGGTGTGAATAATGTTCCTGTTGTTTATCATATGTCACAGCCTTTGCCTGTGTCCTTAGGTCCAATAGAAGAGACACATGCATTATTGTTAAATACCACAGCTCTAGTAAATTTAATGAAAAGGTATGTGTTATGTAAACTGGTATGTACCAACTTCTCTATCCCTGACAGTGTGTTTGGATGCCCCTAGTGAAGCAGAGGGGAGGTTTTAGCAGCATTGAATACAAAGAGGAAACACAAATGTCATGGCTTCAGACAGATGAGGAATTACTGCAACAGGTGCCCAACAGCATATGGACACAACATCCTAAAGAAGTAGGACAGTTAAATTCTGTCGAACCAGTAGGAATTCAAGTAGATTCAAATAAACCACTTTCCAGGGTACCAAAATATCCCTTAAAGCCAGAAGCAAAACAGGGACTCTAACCTGTTATTTAGTCCTGTTATAGCAGGGAGTAATTGTACCTAATAGAAGCTGTCCTAACACTCCCATACTTCCGATTAAAAAGCCTGGATGAAATGCATACAGGTTTGCGCAGGATTTGAGAACTGTAAATCAGGCAGTACCTCCATCTTATCCAGCTATCCCTAACAAAGGACCTACTCTTAGCCTTATACCACTATGGGCTACTTATTTCTCTGTTATAGATGTGTGCTCAGATTTCTTTTCTATACCTTGGCAGTCAGTATTTGTTTGCCTCTGCATATAAAGGATAACAGTACACTTGGACAAGACTACTTCATGGATATACTGAATCTCTGACCATGTTTTCACAAATCTTAAAGAGGACTTGGAAGATGTATATTGTCCCTTCCAATCAGTACTGGTGCATTGCATAGATGATTTACTTATAGCATCAGACACATGGCAGGATTGCCAACAGGATGCTATCTTCCTGTTAACTAAACTAGCAGAGAAAGGATATAAGGTGTCAAGAGAAAAAATACAGTTCTATTTACCAAAGGTAAAATATTTGGGTCATGTAATATTACACGAAAACACAAACATTACCGCCACGTGTCAAGGCAGTAACTGAAGCACCATATCCAGTGACCCAGAAACAGCTCAGATCTTTGTTAGGTACACCAGGGTTTTGTAGGCAATGGATTTTACATTGTGCAGAGCTAACAAAGCCACTGACAAACCTGCTAAAACAAAATACACCAGAACCCTTGTTGTGGGAAAAAAGAAAAAAAAATCATGTATTCTGTGAAAGCAAGATTTAGCAAATGCTCCCACTTTAGGTTTGCCATATTTCAGAAAACCATTTATACTTTTCTGTCATGAAAAAGAGAGTTTGCAGCAGGAGTGTTTGCATAAAAGCATGAGGTAAATCACAAACCTTTGGCTTATTACAGCATGCCATTGGGTCAAGTGGTAAACAACTACCACCTTGCCTGAGAGCATTTCCTGCAGCTGCCCTGGTGGTAGAACACGCTGCTCCAATTGTTAGGATATGAACTTAACAAGTGAAGACTCCCATGCAGTGGCTTTCCTTTTATTAAAACCAAAATGTAGCATAACTGTTGTTATCTACTATCAGGTCAGTATAAGTCCAGAAACAGCTTAAAGTAATCCACTCACTGTATGAATTCAACCATAATGTAGTGTTTATAGTTTTTTCTTACTAATTCTGCCTTCAGGTTTATTTTGTACTGTGTGCAACAGACGCGCATTACGTCGTCTGTGTTAAATATTTATCAACCCGTATTTTTCTGCTTATAGCTCAGTAATTGTCCTGTATATGTAGTTGTACTGGCCGGGATCGAGCTTGTAGTAATATATTCTTATGAAGATATATGCAATTTAACTGTAGACTATAATGCTTTGAGTCATAATTCATAGAGCTCAACCTGCTAAGGTAAATCACCTTTCTACTGTTTCTCCTCATAGTGACACGCCTGGCATTCCCTACATGCTATCAGATCTACCTACCAAACTGTGTGTTTGCTGCAAAACTCTGCAGTCTTTCCAACACTAATATTCAGCCATCTGTGACATACCCACTGTAGTGCTCCTATACTCTATATTCCTCAAAAGCAGCTTTCTAATTCTTCCTACACAGGATGTTGCACCACTTTAATTTTTTTCCATTTGTAGCTCTTGATGTTTATTTCAAATTCTTGTTCATCTGTAGCTATTGCATTGTCTGTCTGATTTCATCCTTGGATGGGTGTAAAGCTGATCAGTTTTCGATAAGTGCGCTGCCCAGTAAACAAACAAGCAAGTAAATAAGACATCTCAGTTCCCCCTATTTATTTTGGTATTCTTAAAATGGGGTAGTGTCAACGTTATCCAAAGCCCATGTTCGAAAACTGGCTCACGTCAAGGGCAGCAGGATTTGTAGTTAATTACATGCTCTTCAAAGGTGGTTTTTACCATATAAAAGACTGATTACAGTATATTCAGGTATGATTAATGTCACCAAGGAACAGAAAGGTGTTACTACAATCTATTCTGATTTACTTTAATGTTCTCTTTCAGTCTCCCAACTGTCAGTTTCAACACAAAAGAGAGCCACTTCTGTTTTTCAATGTGGGTACTGTAAGTACCTCAACAGCGATGTATGTACGCATCCTCTGATTCTTCAAAAGACATAGGTTCATAGGTAGGGACTAGGGCCTATATAAGCCTAGCCAAATGGTACCCTGGCTTTTGCCACCCAAGAAAATTATTTTCCTGTGCCCCTGTCAAGCAGAGCCACAGAAGTGATCCCCTGGTGAATTTCCTATCCAATCATCAAGATTTTTCTTGAAGAGTGCTAATGAGGAGCTTTGTTTGATATAGATAGGTAGTTTGTTCCAGAGTATGGGAAGTCTCTGAGATAGGAATCTGTCCCTCCAGCATGTTCTGTTTATTGTGGTGACAAGGTTTAGGTCCCTAGAGTGTGTAGCTTGGAGTGGTTGGAATTTCTTTACGTGGGGCATGTCCAACAGCTCTGGGTTTGACATAGCTTTGTATGTTAGGCAGAGATCACCTCTGAGTAGGTGATATGTGACAGAGTAAAGCTGGAGATTTTTGAGGTGGTCTGCATAGGACATCTGTTTGAAGCTGGTAATCCTCTTTGTGAGGTATTTCTGTGACCTTTCCAGTTGTTGTAGATGTCTTGTGAGGTACATAGCAAAAGGGACGTTGTACTCTATAATAGGTCTAATGAGTGATGAGTAGAGGGGAACAATGACCTCTTTTTTCCTGGATGAGAAACCTTTTGTGATGAGGTGTGCCACGTAGAAGGATTTCCTGACTACTGTGGCGATGTGATTATCAAAGGAGAGACTACTGTCCACCTGTGTCCCAAGGTTTCTTATCACACTTTCGGTGTTAAGTAGACTACCGCCTATGTGGTAGTTCATGGATACAGAGTTTTTATCAAAAGGGATGACAATGCACTTTTTGGCATTGATCTTGAGGCTATGGCTTTGACACCAGGCATTTGTCTCAGTGAGGCCCTTTTGTAGGATGGCCACATCATTAGGAGATTTGATTATGGCTCCTAGTTTGCAGTCATCTGCGAACTTTGTTAGCCAAAGACCTTCTGTGTTAGCCTGTACTTCAGAGAAGTAGATACTAAACAGGAGAGGACCTAGGACTGAACCCTGTGGTACTCCACTTGTCACTAGTCTGAAGTTGGATTTAGAGTCTGCTACTTTCACAGTGTGGGTTCGGTCAGTGAGCCAGTTGGCAACCTATCTTGTGACATAGGGATTTATACCTAGTTTAGTGAGTTTGTCTATAATTCCAGAGTGGGGGATGGTGTCGAAATCCTTGGTGAGATCTAGATAGGCTGTGTGTACCACCTTACCCTCATCTACAGCTTTGGTGACCGCTACTCATGGCTGATTTATAATATCAAAACCAATTTCATAGTTATGGGTGAATTCAATACCCACACTAGAAATCAGCCATAGTTTATTGTAACCACACTAATGTCCACTTTTCTAGTGTGGCAAAACTCATAAAATCTACAAACAAGACCAGATAAGTCTTCTGTGAAGAAAGTACACTACAAAGGATACTTGCTTCATCTCTTAATAATATTTTACACACTGAAGTTAATAAATGATATTTTTAGTGACCATCTCCCTCACTATGACTGCTGGGCACATTCCAGAATTCAAAAATTGCATTATTACCCAATGTGTGAGAACACACACACACACACACAAACACACACACACACACACACACACACACACACACACACACACACACACATCTCAGTCCTACCATCTTTTTAAGGTCACATGGCCACCGCTATATTTGATCTTGACTTAGCTGTGCAATTCTTCACTAACACATTTCTCTCCATTTTAAATTTGTCTGAACTTCTCCAATATAAATGGACAAAATCCAACTCTCTGTTTTAGATAACTTGGAAAATTAGTGATCTAATGACTTAGTGGGACAAAATCTTGAAGAGGTATCAATAGAACAGGTCCACCATATTTTTTATGAAGTTTAGGGAATTTTAGATTTAGGTTAAATGTATCCTGTACGTAAGAGAAAAGAGCTGTAACCATGTGAAATGTCAGGACCCACTAGAGTCAGTTCCAAAACACGGAGACTGAATGGCTGAAAAAACTTATACTAGGTCCGAGATGGACATTTCTCAGAAAATTCCCTTTTTTCTGAGGTATGGTGATCTCAGAGTTAGTATATATTAGTTTGTGTATGTTGGGGAGGCGTGCCGCCATACTGGGGTGGACTTAGCCACCTAAAAATGAGGAGTGTAAAAGATGAGCAATGTATGAGATTCACTCTTCTCCTGGATATTTGTCCTTTTCTTTTTCAGAGTGACAGCACATTTCAATAGGGAGCCAAAAAGAGCTTCTTCCTTACACAAGAAACTATACACCAACACACACTGAATCAGTTTTGGCAACGTGTTGTAATAAGGTCTGGTAAATAAGCTCAGGTCCTATTGGGCGTCGATGCGCTTAATTTCTTGAATTCTATACTGGAACTTGCACGGTCCTGGGTATTTATTTAGTTCCTTTGTGAAGATATGCATTGTTAGGTTTCAAATAATAAATGGTTCTGTAACACTCTGTATAGGTCTCCTCTTGAAAGATGATGTAATATATACAATATAGATAAGAAAGAATTTGCTATAGTATTTGACTATAAAATAATCCTTGAACTCTTTAAATCTTTGTGAGAAGAATCTTTGTACCTTCTCCAGGTACATCAGAAAGTGTTTGAGTAGGTTACAAAATAGGATGCTCTATTCTATAATTTGTTTGATAAGAGTTGTACATAGGGAGATGTGTATCTCTTTGACCATACTTCTCAGCCTCTTAGCGCAAGAAATATGGCAAAGCCAAAAATAACGGGTGGGGGTTAAAGACCTAAAACCAATGACATATTTGAAATATTGCTCTTATAAACTTAGAAAGTTGCTAGAATAACCAATTTTGCTTTAGCGTGCATTTTCTGAAGGCTATGAAGTCAGAAACTCTAATGTCAGTTATTTTAGTGACATCAGTTCTCAATGATTTGTCAGAAACCACAAAAATATGAGGCAAAAATATGATTATTCTGTGAAAATCTGGACATCTGAGTAGTATTTCCCTGACAATGCTTTATATACCCTGGCCAAAAAGGTGGGCAACTCCACATGCTTTTGCAAAAGGTAGATGGGTATCCAATTAAAGCCCGTTCCCCTGGATTCATGAACCCTCCATGTAAGACTTAATAAGTCTTACTCGGAGGCTGCAGTTGAACGGTATGATGTCAGCATGCCATGAATATGCATGAGGGCATGCTGACTCAGCCATAAGTCTTACATGAACTGTGTAAAGCAGAGGGCGTGTCGGACTGCTGAGCAGTCTAAATGTCCATGCCCCTGCAAGTGTTTCAAAAGTAAAAAAAGCACACACACAAGAGCAAGTCCGCTCAAATGTCCCTGCACCCAACACTACACTCCCTGATATTGTAAACCCCTATCATAGTTTTAAAACGCAAAATATTAAATATATTTTTTTAAATGCCCATAATAGCTGCCCGTATTTGTGCCTGTGTGCACAGTTGTGCACATTGCTTAGCTGCAGTTAGCAATTCAGACATGGAAGAGCATAAGAAAGAATGTTTATGCAAATCACACCGAATAGCTATAGTGTAATGGTAGAGCATTCGCACAAAGAAGAGGCATTCACGGTTCGAGTCCCACCACTTCTCTTCGTATTTATGTTTTAAATCAGTATATGAAATAATACCTGACAAATATGTTTAAACATTACTAAAAAAGCAGTGAAATGGCCAATGTATCAGTGAAGAAAATAAATATTTTAAAGGAGCCTGATATAAAATTGCCTGCAGTTAAGCAGCGCTTCACCCAGTGCAATAGAGTTGCCCGTAGTTTAATAGCACTTTACCTAGCGCAATAGAGGTGCCCACAGTTTAGCAGCGCTTTACCCAGCACAATAGAGTTGCCAGTAGTTCAATGGCACTTTACCTAGCGCAAAGTGTTTGTGCGGACGTGCGCGCCACACCAACCAGGGCACCGTAGGGCACCGAGGAGCAATGTAGAGCAAAGTTGTTTAAATGCAGCCACACCCCCTAGCCTGTCTGGACAGTATGAAAATAAAATGAAAGACAAGGTTCGAACCCAGGACTCTGTGCATCAGAAGCAAAGTACAAAACCACTAAGCCATGACAACATAGAGGAAACATCCACTGTTAACATTCATATACTTATGAATGATAGTTTAACCATTACTAAGCAGGTCTGCAATCAGCCGAGAATTTTTCAAAATGACCAATCACAAAAAAGTGCGGGAAATGCAGCATATTTAAGCCCCACAGGCGGGAATATACGGCATAACTGATTGTAGCTCACATCTGTAGTTAGAATGTCTGGTGTCAGAGAGGGAACACGCTTCCGAGTGCAACTTTGGGGCATCAAGGAGTCCAAATACATGGTTTGGCTCCTTGTCCACCGTCACGAGACAAGACTCCTGCAGAGCCAGTTCCAAGGGGCAGTGTACAAGGCAGAGGCTTGGAACCGGTTAGCTCATGACCTCACCAGTGCCACAGGCATTCCTCGGACTGGTGAGCAGGTCCGTCACCACCATGCAGACCTGAAGAGATGAAAGCAGGACCGCCTGAACAATTGGATACAGGAGACCCATGGGATGCGGGATGCCTCACAACTAAGTATGTAGCCAAGGAATGCAGTATGTACGAATTGATAATGGATTATGTATAACGGGTAGGTATGTCTCAATATCCCCTCATTTACTTTACAGCTGAGGTGACCGTGCTATGAATCAGCAAGCCTATGCTGATAGGTTGCTAAGGCTGCACCACCAGGCAGGTTAGTGATTATTCTGCATGTATTGTTATATAAAATATGGGAGAGAGAATGAAAGAAAGTGTTGTAGTCCAATAATACAGCCATAAAATTGCCTGAATAAGTCCTCTGCATGTACTGTCAGATAAAAATGTCAGAGAGGCAGAAAAAGAGTGTAGTAACTCATTAAGAAAGTTAACATATGTCTAGAATAATATCTCTGCAGGCACTGTCATATAAAATAAGTGAGTGAGCCTGAAAAAAGAGTGTGCTAACCTATTAATAAAGGTATAATATGTCTTGAACATGTCTACCATATACACCGTTAAAAGAAAGGAGTGAGCCTGTGGAAAAGTGTGTAATGTCATTAATAAAGGTTTAAAACCCAGAGTGTGTCTGTGGCACAGAGTCTGAAATGTTGTTGTACCCTTGCATTATACAAACAGTACTGTTTGAAAAGGTACTGGCAACCCAGAGTTGTGCAGTCCCATATAAAGTGGGTGATGGAAGTGCTAGTAGCTGTGAAACATATATACAGTTCACAACAGTCAGTTACCGGCTGGCATGAATAACTAAAGCTGGCACATGTGTAGCATGTTATATTTTCCCCAAAAATGTGAGTGTGTGTCAAGAAATGCAGGGTTCTGTATAAATTGAAGTGAAAATGTCATGTGAAAACATCCCAGATATGTAGATAAAGAAATATAAATGCAATCAAGAAATATGTAGCAGTAACATCTGCATCCTGGACAGTTAGTATGTCAGATATATGTCAGGCATATTTTAAACTAGCCAAACCCATTACACAACCTAATGTATGGTGGCAAGTGTAATAATACATGTAGGGGATATACACTTGCAGTCACTAGGAATGTAGTGTAGATAAAAAGGTCATTAAAAGATGTTAACCGAGGTATTTTCTACACCTACTGTATGTGCATAAACCATGCAATTCCACACCTCAATGGGTATGTGTAATCTTAAATATTTGTTGGGACATATGTCCTACTGTTCTATAAATATTTGCATTCAAGTTGGTGCATGTGCCCTGTTTGAACACCACAATCATGGTGGCCTGTTGCTACTAAACATCCCTGCATGCTGTTGGAATAACCATTGTGGTTCAATATATGCATGTGTTATGCTTGCTGTTCAACTGTTGTACCCTTGGTGTGTTGGGTTAATGGGAATATTATTGCATGCTGTTACAACTAATCTGGAATGCTGTTTTGCTTATGTTGTAATTAAGCACACCTAATCACAGAATGTATGGGAAGGCCAGTCCCAGCGGACCCACCTGTCCCTCCTCAGCCGGCAAGTGCACCTGGCACCAGCAGGTCCGGTGCCCAGCCTGGGCTCCCCTCCTCCGTTAGTCCTGTGCCACCTTCGGGTGGAAGCGCTGCAGGGGATGGGGCTCATCCCCCCCATGCAAGCGTGGGCGGAGAAGGGCCACCTGTCACCCTTCGAAGGGTCCGGGCTGTGGTGCGTAGGGAGATCCAGTGTACAGTCACTGATCCCCTATGCCAGCTTGAGGCGAGAGTGGCGAATCTCACGGGTGAGCCTGCCCATCCTACACAGCCCCCAGCACAGCCACCCTCGGGGCTGTGAAGGTTCAGTCGTGACTGCCCATGGGTGGGGATCTCAGTTCCATTGTTACCATCTGTGGGCTCATGGGCTTGCGATTTCCAAACATCCGACCCCGTCAATTGTGTTCACCCACCCCATGTGTCATACACCGCCCCTGTATGCATCTTGTCTGTCTTGTCTGTTTACCTTCCCAGCCTACCTCCTCGGACATACCTACTTCTTCTACCTCACTTCCCACTCCCACCTGAAAAAAAAAAGGGCAATTTGTACCCACAAAAAAATTACGCCCCATACATAGCTGCCCATTTCGCACACATGTCCATTGGACAAACATGTAAGCTGATAATTAGAATTGGCAGTACAACATACTTTGTTGTCCTCATCCCTCTCCCAGGAGTGGAAGGTTTCAAATTTCACTCCAAATTCATTGCATATGCACAGCTGTTGCTGTTAAAGAAATGGGCAGCTATGGACCTTCCCTACACCCGTCCTGCACATCCCGAGCTTGTTTACCTACTGTCTGTCTCTCTTTGTGCCCCCTTTTTCACCACTTTCCTATCTCCCCATTTTCTTTTCTTTAAAAGAAATTAGTGCGGGGGTTAGCGGGAGTAAGCACTTTTAAGCAGTAGTAAGCGGGTTTAAGCAAGTGTGCGCATATGTGCGCTTAGCTTAGTATTGCTAAGCGTTGCGCAAACCTGCGCAAACCTGCTTACAACTGCTTAAAAGTGCCTTAGTCACTCTATGGCAGGGCCCTTGTACTGCTCAGCAGCAAAATAAAATACCCCTGTCAGTCTCGAACCCCACACCTTGGACTCCCAAGACTACATGAAGTACCACTAAGCCACAGCAGATGTACAATAATGTGGTGCTGAAAGAAATATATCATGCATTACAATGAGTGAATGTAAAGGGAGAATAGGAATGGCATAACACAAATCTTGTTCTGTGACCCTTAACCAGCAAGTGTTCTGGAATTGCATGACATGACTGTGAAAAGAGAACCAGTCATGCTAGTAGGGAATAATGTTACAGTAGCATCTTACAAACCCCACACAGTATCACAGCAGGATAAACACTGGCATATTTGAATCGGTCAGAGAACAGACCTCCCAACTGTGACTGATTTACACATATGTCCCTGATTTGCAAACAAATGTTAGCTGTGCCCCTCTGACTCCCTGTGAAATGTACTAACAGTAGGCAGAAAGGTGGTGAATCTCACTTAATGAAAAATGTCAGTAAGTGAGAGTAGACATTGCTTGCACATCAGAAAAGGTGTGGTAATACATATGCTCAGAATCCCCCAAAGTCTCAACAGCAAAATATCTGAAATATATCACAGATGTATCCCACTCATATGTACCTTTCCCTGAGGCTGTTCAAATATTTACCTGAGAGTATATGAGGCCTGGAAGTGTCAGAAACACACAGGCATATCAGCTTGTCTGCTGTTACACACTCAGCAAATAGCTGTAGAATGGATTCCACAAGCATGCCCATATGTAGGAGTACACCACAGTAATATCAAAGGATGTAGCCATGTACTGCTAGCAACCACCTGTGACAATGACATTGTTCAGGTGCTGAAAAGACTGGAGTGGTGCACAGTCAAAGGATACTAGGCTTACCTCTGTCTACCATCTGCATATGTCCACAGGTGGGAGCTACTGAGACAGACTACTAGCCTTTATAGACGAACAGGTACACAGCAACTCTCCATGTTCAGTAAGATAAACAGCACACAATAATAAATAATGCTCTCTGCAGTTCTGCACCCTTACCCAAAAGTACCATATACCTGTGTAGTCAGGCACACCCACGGGTGTAGGTAGGCATACACAGTACTGAAATATGTCCAGTTGTCCTGAGCAGACTGTGCTAATGTCATCACAAACAAACCACAAACTGTTCAGAAGTGAGTAACGTACTAATGACAGTATGGCAGTTCACAAACAGTGCATGTGCCTGATATTCATAATTGGTAGTACAACATACTTAGTTGTCCTCACCCCTCTCTCAGGGGTGGAAGGTTTCAAATTTCACTCCTAATGTATTGTATATGCACAGCTGTTGCTGGTAAAGAAATGGGCAGCTATGGGCCTTCCCCACACCCATCCTGTACAGCCCGAGCTGGTTTCCCTACTGTCCTCCCCTCTTTGTGCACCCTTTATCACCACATTCCTATCTCCCCATTTACTTTTCTGTCAAAGAAATGAGCACGGGGGTTTGCGAGAGTAAGCACTTGTAAACAGTATTAGGTGGGTCTGCACCAGTGTGCGCATGTGTGCGCTTAGCTAAGCATCGCTAAGCATCTTGCAAACCCACGCAAACCCGCTTACAATTGCTTAAAAGTGCCTTAGTCACTCTATGGCAGGGCCCTTGTTCTGTTCAGCAGCAAAATAAAATACCTTTGTCAGTCTCGAACCCCACACCTTGAATTCACCAGTCTGTATGAAGTACCACTAATCCACAGCAGATACACAGTAACTTGGTGCTGTAAGAAATATATCATGCATTACAAAGAGTGAATGTAAAGGGAAAATAGGAAAGCCATAGGAACACATTGCAATAACTATGGTTGTATGCCAATTAATTCGCTAATTCGAAAAGAAAGTACATACTCCCATGTATCCAGTGTTAGCATTAGGAGGTGTGAGTAAACCTACACACTGAGAAGAGTGCAGTGGAAGAAGCAACAGTCAGGTTTCAGTGTAACATGCATATCACTGGCTATAACCCTAGCTTCAGATATGAGACATATACCAACCTTCTGACTGAGACAACAGTGTCCACAGCAGACAAGCATGGGCCCCACCTTGCACAACTGAAAGGGCAATGCCTACCTAACCTAGCATTTTATAGCAGTGTCCTGCAATCATGGTGAGTACTGCAATTACCACACAGCAGGCTGCATGTAATTACTAAATGGTGAGCACCAATTGGTGCAGCGGCCATCACATGCACATGTGCAGATACCTAGAAAATCAGCCTGTACTTGCTGTCCACACATGCAATAATATCAATGCACCAACTGAGAGAGAGAGAGAGAGAGAGAGACAGAGATAGACAGAAAGAGACAGACAGACAGGCAGAGACAAACAGGCTGTGCAAGACAGACACTGAAAAGAAAGACCAACACACAGAGGAAACCAAAACCAAAAAAAAAAAAAAAAAAAAAAAAAAAAGCAACAGCTACAACAGACGGAGGTGAGGAATACAAAGGTAAGGTATGTAACAGATATGTATTTGCTGGCATCCGAATTATATGTCTGAAGGGTACTCTACATACTGTGAATCATCCATATATGGCAGCAGTCCGTATCTATATGTTTATGCACATGTGCATAGGGCAAGGGACATACTGCAACTGTTAGTGACGGCTGGCCATATATATGTTGTTGAAGGTTGCTATGTGCACATATGTATGTAGGTTTAGTGTGTAGCATTGCAGACAGCAAGCAGTGCCAGTATATGTCATGTGGTGGCTAAATGCTGTGGGACTGAGCTACAGGCAGTGAGGCCTGCTACAGCTATATGGCCTGAGGACAGCAAAATGCATTCTGCACAACACTGTGCAATATTATTACATAACCGTATGTCTCACAACTGTTGCATAATTGACATCCCCACCATGAGAGGTGGGCAGTATATGTGCCTATATGTGCATCTATATGTACAAGAATGGATGTAAACATGTATGTGTATATATATATATATATGTGTATGTATATATATATATATATATATATATATATATGTGTGTGTGTGTGTGTGTGTGTGTGTGCATGTATATATATATATATATAGATATATATATATATATATATATATATATATATATATATATATATATATATATATATATATATGTATATATATATATATATATATATATATAGAGAGAGAGAGAGATATTGATATATATATATATATATATATATATATATATATATATATATATATATATATATATATATATATATATATATATACACACACACATATATAGATATATAGATATGTAGATATGGATATATATATATATATATATATATATATATATAAATAAATATACATATGTACATATATACACACACATATATATATATATATATATATATATATATATATATATATATATAGATATATATGGATATATCTAGATATATATAGACATATATGGATATGTATAGATATGTATAGATATATATAGCTATGTATAGATATGTATAGATATATATATGTATATATATATATATATATATATATATATATATATATATATAGAGAGAGAGAGAGAGAGAGAGGGAGACATGGGGTCATACATACTGCAACAGGTGCCTGTTGACCAAGGCATGGACTGAACACCAGTGTTGGTACTGCAGTGCCATACCCCATTCCAAAACACTTTACCCAGTAACTACCACATAGATGGTAGCCTGCCTAACATTGAAGGTATCAGAAGGGAACATGGGACACAGGTGGACAGTAGCCTCCCCGTTGATAATCACAGTGCCACACTAGTCTTGTAATCTGTTGACGTGGAATGTGTCATCACAAAAGGTGTGTCATCTAGGGAAATATAGGTCAGTGTTCCCCTCTACTCATCACGATGCCCCATGTGGTATGTACCTCACATGACAACTACAGCAAGTAGAAAGGCCACAGAGATACCTCACAAAGAGTAATACTGCCCTCAAACACATGCCCTATGCAGACTGACTCACAAAACCACAGCTAGAGTGCGTTGTATACTGCCCACCCAGAGGTTACCTCTGACGGACATACAGAGGTATGTCACACCCATAGCAGTCGGCCAACCACAATGTCAACTCCTCACAATCCTTAAGGGCTTCATGACCTAGGGCCCTAATCCTCACCACCTCACTAAACAGCACATGCTGGAGGTACAGGTTTGTATCCAAAAATATGCCATACTCTGGACTAAACCACCCAGCATTAACAAACAAGGCTCCTCTTTAGCAGATGTCATACATACCCCTGATGATAGTTTGGGAGATAGGTAATATGCCCTGGGAGTCACCTCTGTGTATCCGATTGACAGGAGCAAATGAAATCACATTACATGTGTGTCAAAGGCCAGGGTAGCATATGGCTAGGCTGCTCTAGGTCCTAGGACCAATAGCGTATTACCTACCTATGACACAATGCACACACACATGTACTCAGTGCAATACCTGCTATCTGAGGTGGAATGAGTGTGACAGTGAATGTGTGCAAGGTCTGTAAAAGTGTGATAGCTTAGTGTGAGGTTGTTTCTGTCATGGTAGTTTGTGTCCTAGTTGTGAGGCCAGAGAAAGATGTGTCAGTTATTGGGATGCAGACATAGTAGGATGGTATATGTTGTGACATAGTTCCTTGTGTACGACTGTGGTGTCCCATTGTAGGCTGAAGCAATGCATGTATGCTCAGTAAGTGGTACTGCTGGTGAATCCAGCTCACATATGAACTGTTGTACTACCTGAAGCTGTAGGCCTAAACAGCACAGTATGGTGTATGTTCACATTCCCTGGTAACACAGTCTTGTGTGTTTCCTGTAGTCTGCACAGATTACATACCTCAGGCATAGGCATCTGTAAATAGGGGCACACAGTACTGTAAGGTACACAGGTAATGCTCATCTGTGTCGGCCTACATTTGTGTGTTGTATGTATGTCTGATGTGTGTGTAATGATGCCTGTACCATGCCCGCAATCACATGTATGTTACAGGGTATGTGTGTGTACCTAGAAACATGTATACTGTGTTACAGCAGTATGCCAGCTATATTAACAACCATGCACATATGTTAGGTAGGGGTATGGAATCAACGACTAGGGTGGTTTACTGGTAATACTGTAAATGTACTTTACATTCAATGCATTGGATGACATATGTCTTCATGCATTAGCTTGATATATACCCCCATGGCAGGGTTGTGCGTTGTATCCCAAACAGTGTGCCGAGTACTGGTGTATACTGGTTTGTTATATGGAGTGTGGCAGGCACTGTCAGCCAGTTGTGGGCTGAGCACTGATATGTGGTATTGAATGTGTGTATACTCTGACAGACAAACAGATGCTATATATGGCAGTTAAGTGATATCTGTACTTAATAATGTTAAGTGTGCCACATGACTTGTTCACACATATCGTTTAATTGTCTTCCAGGGTTATGGCTCATCAACGCAATCCATCATATACAGCTGCAGAGGAACAGGAAATACATAATAGCCTGGTGCAGCACTATACACTGCTGTTTTCCAGGGCCAGCCAGCACCAGCATGAGAGTACTGCACTGTGGCAAGACCTTGTTTGTTGGGTAAATGACATAGGCAAACATAACCAGACATATGAGCAGGTACGCCATCACTGCAGTGATTTAATTAGACATGTCCGGCAGCATGCGTCTGATATCCATAGACAACAGCTTGCCACAGGTGGTGGGGTGGCCATACATCCCCCCCTCACCAGAGTGGAGGAACTGATCCTAAGCATGGTGGCTCCTGGCCTACAGCAGCAACAGCATCACACATGTGTCATCATGGAGGCCGGAGCCACCCAGCATGATGACATGGAGCGTGCATGTAATATGCCCCAGCTGTAGACTACTGTTACCTGTATTGTTAGAATATGCATATGTGAGATGTGTACTGTGTGTTCAGCAGTTGTGCTGCCCATTGTGTGCAATACACATCTTCGGAATAGTATCTGTACACCTGTGACTGTTGACTGTTGTTCTACTGTAGTTTAGCACGCTCACAGTAGCAATGCCACAGTTGCGGCCACTGACAAACTGTGTCATATTCTTGTAGGTCCCTCTGGTGTGACAGCAGAGCAGACGATACATGCTGGTGAGTGTGTTAACACTTTAATATTGGTAATGACATGTGCATGACATAGGTGAGGTGTAGGCCATGTACACATAACACACCTACGCATAATACATGCTGTGCATGTTTGCTGTGAGACATTAAACATCTCAGTAAAGTCAGTAGCTGCCTCAATCACATGCAATGCACAGAGCAGCAGACACATTTGTGGCAACACTGTAGTGCACATTGGATATGCATAGTTGCTACAGCTGTACACAACAGAACATGTTTATCATACGCAGTACACGAAAACATGCTACATTTGGCATTACCACACACCCGCTGTAAGGTCACACTTCAGTATCCCACATTTCATGCACACACACATGATGTACCTCAGGGGTAGAGGCCTACCATGGGGCTGTGCAACACTCTTCTACACATAACACAGTCATGTTAGGCAATGCTCCCTATTGGGCACCTCACACACCAATGTACAAAGTGGCTGTGTAATTGTGAACGTAGCCACAGCACTGCAGTTCAGGTACAGCATGCTAGGCGGTGGTCTTGCACACATTAGTAGCTGTGAGTGACCACAAGATGCATGATGATGATGGCACAGGGCACTACACCCCATCCAGTTACAGTGACCACAGTACTACTCAGGGCAGTCATCGCTGTGCACCTCAATGTTGTGTGTGTGCGCAAACATCTGCACCTATACACAATATGCATAGCATGTTGTGTGTGTGCTTTCATATGCCAGTATACACAATATGCACAGCAGTCGCCATCCGAACAAAGAGTCACATATATGTCATGGAATGCTAGTGGGTGTATAGGTCACATGACACACATTGGGTATGTGTGGTGTTTAATGTTGCATTTGTGTAGCATGCCATGCCATGGCTGGCACCGACATATCTGCAATATGTCCCACACTCACCATAACCACTGTACACTGGCCATGTCGAGCATTGGGATTCCTTTACGTCAACATGCACCACTCATCCCATGTGTGTACGTAGTATGCATGTGCTACACCTGTGCCCACTATTATCTGCTATGGACACAGACACTGTACTCAGACATGGAAATCTATGTGTCACACAGATGACACATGCAGCCATGGCATGTATACCTATGAGTGATGAAGCACAGGGCATTGCAGAGCTGACGATACTTGCACAGCAATGTTGTGTCCAGGTACACATTGTGTTCCAGGGTGTAGCCAGTCACTGAACAATTACACAGTTGCATCAAAGCCATGTACACTTCCATGAAATAAGGGCATCTACAATTGCACTGCATGGTCTTGTGCAACATATATTCTGCATGCTGACACATGTGTGGTATCTGTTTGCCTTGTGATACTGACACCCACCTTCGCCCACTATAGAGTATGTGTTGGATTGCTGGTGTGTGTGTGTGCATGTGCTGTAGTGAGGAGTGTATATGTGTGCATGTGTGCATGTGTTCATGTGTGCATGTGTGCATGTGTTCATGTGTGCATGTGTGCATGTGTGCATGTGTGCATGCATCATGTGCAGACTGTAAAGTGTGTTTCCTGTCTTCCTCTCACAGGTGCTGAGTTAGGGGTGGCCAAAAGCAGCAGGGAACCTGAAGCCACTGCCACGAATAGTGGTGATGATGAGACAGGTATTGTGATGGCACAGGAAGGTTTGACAGGGTCTGTCATTGGTCCGCCAGTCGACAGTACACAGCATTCAACCCCATCTATGCGCACACTCATACTGTCAATGCATCCCTCACCACCAATGGCCATAGGCGAGGGACAACATACAGTTGGCATTGACCAGGATAGTGTGGTACCCATGGCACTTGCATCCCCTCACAGCAGCCA
Organism: Protopterus annectens; assembly: GCF_019279795.1. NCBI lineage: Eukaryota > Metazoa > Chordata > Ceratodontiformes > Protopteridae > Protopterus > Protopterus annectens. Next base: position 51,788,827 of record NC_056741.1, on the reverse strand, counting down.
TAGCCAGATTCCTGGAACAGTACCACATAGGTAGAGGTCCAGGGGTTCTCGGGGGAGCACCGCTGATCATATTGCCCCTGGCAGACGTGCCCTCACAGGTCTTACAACATCCAGTATGTTCCAGGCTGTAATGCAAGCTCAGGCACGTATGGAACGGTACACCAGACAGGGACTTAGGGCACAGAGCACCCATTACACCGCTATCAATGACAGCGTCTGTGAGCTTGCCTGTGCCATCCGGAATTACACCGAGGTCATTAATAGACGTTGGGGGGAGACAGTAGCTGCCCTCCACAATATGTCTTCCATGAGCCAGGACCATGCGGGATGGTTGCGACGTTGAAGCGGACGCATGCCAGCAACAGCAACAGCTGGCAGTGGTCGCGGACAGCCCACAGTTCACAGCCGCTCCCGTAGTGGCAGTACCAGCCCCTGCCATGCTGGGGCTGGCCTGTCCATTGACCGTCCCTGTAGACCATGTGCACGTGACTCTGACCAGTCCCAGCAGGGACATGGGTCCAGTCATCATACGTCTGCCTCTGATGACAGTACCCAGTTGGGGTTGGTACCCGATACTGTCCGTAGCACCCCTGCCAGGCACAGGTATTGTGTCTGTGGCTGGAGACAGACATCTGTACAGCCTAGCAGGTACAGTCTGTGGCTGTTCCACAAACTACCATATATGGCAGCCACATGGTGGAGTTGTGCGCATGCAGACACACACACATTAACCAAACAACTAGGGCTCACACATACACACGCACATTACATCAACGTTGGCCCATGCTGTACTGTTGTTTCTCACACACACACACACACACACACACACACACACACACACACACACACACACACACACACACAGACATGTCGATTGGATGGGTCAATGTCAGGCTCTGACAAACAACAACACACCCTGTGCATATGATGATACCTGTGTTGCCTGCTGTCATCTGTAACATTGATGCAGGAACAGGCTAACATGGTGCTGATGCACAGGGTGACATTATAGCAGTGTAGCAATATTAGCAAGTTGTCAACAGGAAAGTGTAATGACATCCTTGTAGGTATGTCTGAGCAGGCATTATGCATCACAGCTCTGATTGTCAATGTAGCATTGTTTACACTACTGTTAGGTCTGTTTATGCATTGTCCACCCATGAGCCACTTGGCTGAAGTGTACTGTGTTGCCAGCATGTGTTAGTGAGTGGACAGTACGTGTGTGATGTGTGCAGTACAGATTAGCAAGTGTACATCTGTGAACATGGTGGGTGCGCACTGTCTGCATGTACGTGCATGGTGGACACATGGGACGTGTGGCATACCCTGTTGTACACATTGTTAACATCTCATAGTAACTTTCAATGGCCAGTATGCATTCTACTACAGTTGTGTACTAACATGGGTCCACATGTGTGTATGACATGGATTGACACTATGCTGTGGGTGATACTGTTAATATCTGTCAATGATTTGCGGTCTGGTAGTATACACAACCTCAACAGCATGACTATAAGCAATTATTGGATGATGTCCTGACAAATGACACACAGTTGTAGGGAACTCAGTAACAGTTGGATCCTTCCGGTACTATACTCGAACACTAACCAGTGGTATTGACCACCACCCATTCCTGGGACCACACCTGTTTGGCATATAGCCCCCTTAGGTACATGCAAACACACTAGGGATGTGTCCATCCACATCTGGGAATGCATGCATTGGCCTACAATGCATTCCCTGGATGGGACACATATCCTACACAAGGGTATAATACAGACAGATACCTGTTGTCTGATGCATGCTGTATAGCAGTAAGCCGGCTATGGCATAGTCATCCACATTTACTATGCATACTATCCAGTCAGTACTACATTGATGGTAGACCTCAACATGTATGTTGGGTACCAATGTGTGCATACAGCCTCATGTTATGTCATGTGTCCCTTGGTATCCACATATCCATAGGTATTGTGGAGTCCCTCGGTATATCACATAAGACATTAGAGGCCTGAATGCATATCCACAAGGCAGTTGTACACCTATACAGACTGTCCATTATTGACAATCGTTGTGTATGAACATGTCTGACATATACCCCAAGCATATACCCTCACTCATACTACTCTTTAGTAACTGTCATCGGTTTGTGTGGCACAGATGACCTTGGCCACAGATCACAACAGTGGATGGCCTTGCCACATACCTACATATGTGACCTATGATCTGAGAAGCAGTGGCACAACCTGTCAATGGAAACAGATGTATTCATGTGGTATGCAGGCTTCACACCTATGTACTGATTGAGGGGACATGTACACATATATATTTGCCACGCAGATACCTGATGTGTGCAATGCACTTACTGTTTTAATCATAATATGTCCTACCATAGTAAAATGAAAATCCACACTGCATTGACCAACAGTGACACACACAGTCACTGTTTGCAGGATTCAAACCTCTACCTAACTATGTTATGTTACTAGTGAGAGACGCGTTAATATGGCGCGCTATTTGCTTTACTGGCTGGTTTTCCTTCTCTGTCTGTATTTGTAGGATGGTGACATCATCAGACTTTCCAAAGAGGAATGTACCTCTTTTAGTGAGTTTTCCCAGTCACCAAAAAGGGCAGACCTTTCAAAGGAAACTGCACACATACACACACCCCCCTCACTGTCAGTGTTTGCAGGATTCAAACCCCTATCTAACTATGTTATGATACTAGAGAGAGACGCATTAACATGGTGCGCTATTTGCCTTACTGGCTAGTTTCCCTTCTCCTGCTGTATTTGTAGGATGGTGACATCATCAGACTTTCCAAAGAGGAATGTACCTTCTTTTAGTGAGTTTTCCCAGTCACCAAAAAGGGCACACCTCTCAAAGGAAACTGCACACGTACACCCCCCACACTGTCAGTGTTTGCAGGATTCAAATCCCTACCTAATTATGTTATGATACTAGAGAGAGACGCATTAACACAGTGCACTATTTGCTTTACTGGCTGGTTTCCCTTCTCCTGTTGTATTTGTAGGATGGTGATATCATCAGACTTTCCAAAGAGGAATGTACCTTCTTTTAGTGAGTTTTCCCAGTCTCCAAAAAGGGCAAACCTCTCAAAGGAAACTGCACACATACACCCCCCCCCACACACACAGTCAGTGTTTGTAGGATTCAAACCCCTACCTAACTATGCTATGATACTAGAGAGAGAGACATATTAACACGGCGTGTTATTTGCTTTACTTGCTGGTTTTTCTTCTCCTGCTGTATTTTTAGGATGGTGACATCGTCAGACTTGCCAAAGAGGAATGTATCTCTTTTAGTGAGTTTTCCCAGTCTCCAAAAAAGAGCACCTCTCAAAGGAAACTGCACACATACACACCACCTCAGTGTTTGCAGGATTCAAACCCCTACTTAACTATGTTATGACACTAGAGAGAAACGCATAAACATGGTGTGCTATTTGCTTTACTGGCTGGTTTCCCCTTCTCCTGCTGTATTTATAGGACGGTGATATCATCAGACTGGACATGGTGATGTGTGTACACTTTGTTTTATGCCATTCCAGGAATGGTCCATGTGGGTCAGCAGGTGTCAACAGCTTGAACAAGACCTCATAATCCTTACCTTGTGTGATCTATCTGTAGACACATTGACATTCCGTCATATGTCAACACATATTTATGCACAGCTTGTTGGTTTTGTGGATACTACATGTGTCTGGGATGTTGATAAAGGGCTATTCAAAGTCAATGTGAGACATGTGTAGCTGTGTTCAGTGACTTATGTCCTGGGTGACTGCCTTGCAAACAGTGTAGCATGTTTGGGAACCATGATCTACACATGAACATACCACAGTTGGTAGGGTTGTGTGTATGTCAGCTTCATATAGCTCTGTTTATGATTGCAACTATGATGGACTCCATGACTTTGCAGATCAGACTTCATAGGCATACTGGACTTGACTTCCCATGGTGTGTTGTGCACCAACACTTGTGGGGAGTGCCATATGTTGCTGTAACACATTCAACGGTTCCACATCCTGTGTAGGGGGTGAGGCTCAGCTGACTGTTCAGGTGCAGGATCTGTTTGTTCTGTAGTTTGTGCATGACACATATTGGGAATCAATGTATTCCACTTGCTGCCATGCTTTTGGCATTGGGGATAGCTGCTCATCCATTCTACATGTGATATCTCCTGGTATGATGATATGGACTATTGTCAGTGGAAGGTGGGTATGTACATATGGGCCTGTCTGTCAGGATGTCGGCACTGTCAGTCAGGTACAGTTGGCCCTGACTCAGGACATATATGGGTGCACATTGCTATTTATGACATAGCTGAAGGAGGTGTCATGATTCAGTCTGGACTCCTTCTCAGCTACTCTTTACAAAACACCAACGAACATGAGCACTAATCCCTGTTATACTCTTTTACACACTTAACACCCTACTGATCCTTTGTGATCAGGCTACAGAGTATGTCATGATAATATCCTGGCATGTCCAGGGGCCGGTTTTGTGTGTACTCTTCAGTCCAGCTGGTGGATATTGTGATATTGACACAATGTCACATCTGCCTCATGTACGCAGACAACCCTCTCCTCCTCCCGACAAACTCAGATATATGTGTGAGATGCACCTATATAGACATACAGGGTGCTGAACTCTCGACCCATGACTGGCACAGTCTATCAGGTGGTGAAGGTAACCACACACACCACATATCAGTCTCACATATCCTCTAGCGACAGCACTCAAACCACATTATCACACATAGACATACTCGGATGCTGTAAATGTACTCTACCTAAGCAGCAGAGACCTCCAAAGCAGACACACACACCTGCTACCCCACTACAATACCCACATATCACATAGTTCACAATGTCAGTGTGCCACACAGTTACTGCCCTTCGGGCTAAACAACACACCTAATACACTTGTAATAGGCAACACTTATTGTCAGACACACTGACATACCACTCACCAGCCCAAACAAGGGAACAGTCACTTTGGGCTGTCTGTCGTGTGCCAGGATCTGCTACATAACACATGCAGTCAGGTCACTCCAAATCAAGTACAGGACTGGCACCATCATTGTCCATGCTGGTGCGTAAAACCTCAGACGTTACTCCCTGGACCACATGACATGATACATGGAGGACAACTCTGATCATGTAGCCCAAGCCAGTATGACCCTGACCTTGTCTAGCATCTTACACACACCAATTATGATGTCACAGTATACAGACAAACATATTACGTTTAACAGTTGCCTAACAAATTTGTTTCATTCATAGGGTCAGTGTCTGTCAGCCCGTGGTGACATGCTCAACATGCCACATAGCTTCACTATGGACAGCTTGCACCTGTCACCCTTGGACTTTCGAATGCTGGCTAAGGCTCTTGCTACCACCATAGTGCCTTTTTTAAGCAGGGCTCAAAAGACAAACCCACCTCCATAGACATTGCAGGTTAAATGAAACTAAGGGTAATGCTGCTCAACACCAGATGTGTTACCCTCATATTGCGGCCACTCAGGACTCTCCTCTGTATGGAGGATAGCAATATCTGTGCACTAACAGATGCCTGGTTCAGGCTCATGTATGCACACCAGCACTACCAGGTTATGTTTCATACCATGCTTTCTGACAACAAGACTTGGAACAGACAACACAACTAGGGGGAGTATCCATATACATCACAGATACACACACCTCCGGGTTAGTAGCACTGCACAAAGCATCACAGACCATACATATACAACTACCATTGTGCAAAACTGCCTTTCAGTTTGTTGCCTGCTACAGACCACCCTCCCAAACTCACAAACCACACTTGGCTTTCATGAGAACTATGGAGAATATGAAGGTCTCCACAAACACCATTATATTGGGTGACTTCATATACACAAATATTGACTGGGGATACTACTTAAGCCCCAACATTCTCACTCAACAGTCGCTACAATTTGTAGACTCATATGCTATGGTACAACCAGTCAGCACAGCCACAAGGGGGAATACATATTGGACCTGATCATCACCAACATGGGGACTCTATGTTCCACACCAGCGATATACCCCTCATTGGTAAGATCAGAACATACATGTATCTCACTGGACATACATATACCTTCCACACACCCATCCTGGGTAATCTTGGTGAACTTCTCATGAGCCAATGTCTCACTTCACCAAAGCAAGGTGGTATCCTTCAGAGACTCTGAGACAGTGGCAAATACGTCTCACACTGCTGAATCCTTTACATACACATTCTATGGACACCTAGTGGACTGCATGGATTGTGCTATCCCAAATAACAACAGGACTCACTCCTCCAATGGCAGGGGACCTGTCTGGTAGACCCCAGCCATTAATAAGCTGTACAAGGTCAGAAGGAAGCTACTATATGATAGAGCACAATCCCAGACTGGGAAGGCATCTGTGATCTGTACTAGTAGACAGCTATAATCACTCATGAACTTTTCTAAGGGCCGCTTCTACCGGACAATTGCACCAGACACGTTGGACTATCACACAGCCTTCTTCAGTTATGTCAAGAACCTGGGTGGACACTCACTGATATGCTGTGAGTTACTGCATACTGACTAAACTTACCCTGAACCCACTGGTATTGCCAACATCCTGACCAACAGGTTCAGTGCAGATGTCTCCATCCATCCCCCCTAAGGAGCAACTATCCATCCCAACAGAGTATAACCTCCCTGACATCACACAGTAACAGGTGAGTGCTGCCCTCCCCAAAGCGTGCATCACAGTATCAATGGGACCAGACGGTGTCCTGGCCTGCATCTTACACGAGCTTCATGAAGACGTAACCCTCACATTACATCACTGTTCAATATTGGAGTTACTACAGGATATGTACCCAAGGAATGACGTACAGCGACAGTGGTCCCAGTCCACAGAGTTGGTGCCACAACGGACCACAGACAATATTGCCCTATAAGCCTAACTAGCCTGTTCTGCAAAGCTATGGAGCGTATTGTCATGGGACTCATACACATAGACATCGGGAGCCTACAGACACTGTGTCCTACACATTTCAGCATTGTTGTGGGCAGATCTTGCCTCTTGAACCTGTTTGTATTCTTTAAATGGTTAACAGGTCCATCGACATAGGGACGGTTGTCCACACAGCCTACCTGAACCTTGCAAAACCCTTCAAGACAATAACCCACTGGGCCATTATGCATAGGCTCACCAGCATCGATATGGACACATATCTCACATGATGGCTTGCTACCTGGATCAGGGATAGCACTCACATGGTCAGAATTGCAGGTGCCATGTCTGACTATACACCAGTTACACGTGGCATCCCACACGGCTCGGTCCTGGGACCTCTCTTGTTCAGTATATATTTGTCTGACGTACAGGCTACCACAGGGGGAATATGGCTGAACATGTTCACACTTGACTGCAAACTGGGTGCCATGATCAACTCTCCAGCTGCCACATGCATACTCAAACAGGGTCTCACAGAGATGGATGACTGGTGCCTGAGCCATGGCCTACAGCTAAATGTCATTAGTTGCATAGTCATCCCCTTTGGGAATAACAACATGCCCACGCATTACCACATAGGTAGTACTCCATTACATATGGTAGGAGTTGTTAGGGGTTTGGGGACATGACTTGTTCGTACTGTTGCCTTTGACATTCATGTTGCCAAAGTGGTTGGACACACCTTCTATATGGGCCACCTTATCCCATATGGTTTCACATCTAGATTGAGTGAGGTCAGTGTATCCCTATACTCATCACAACCATGCTTGGTTACAATGCCACATTTGGGGTGTACCTTACCCAACAACTGCAGCAACTGTACTGGCCACAGAAGTTCCTCACCAAGCAGATCTAGGGACTCACACGGATGCTCTGCACAGTTCGAATGCAGTAACTCAAGCTCTACTCAGTCGCTTACCACCTACTCGGATATGATGTGTGCCTGTTGTTTACAGATATATCCAACCCAGAATTGCTGGACGTGCTCCACCTCAGGATATTCAACTCTCTTGGAGCTACACACTCCAGGGACGTATACCTCAGCACAGATGTTAATAGGACATGCTGGAGGGACAGATTCTTATCCCAGAGGCTCCACTCACTCCAGATTGTAATCCCAGTTTCACGCAGGCAGAGCCACCCACTGACCACCTACAGGAGACATCTTGACGACTGTATGGGTGATCGTATGTTTATCCCTGGGATATCTTCTGTGTCCCTGCTAGACAGAGGCACACTAGCCTAAATGTACATGGGCTGTCTTGTGTGACCTACTATTCACACACACAGTGTAGTAATCTGACAGGGTTGCGAATGCCAAACACACTCTGGCTAGGCTTGTACATGCCGTAGGGCAGATAGCCTAGTATCGACCTCTGAACCTATGCTAATGTTCAGGATGCACAATGTTTATTGCTGATACTGTTTGCAGGTCTTTATCATCTTTGCTTTACCAGTTTCTATGAACAACTTCGGTATCTGCAGAACATATTTGATTATGACAGGGTTCCACTATATTATAGATGTGTCTGTTGTCATATAACTGTGTGCACAGGGCAGATTGCTGGATAGTGACAGGTTCCTGGGTTAACACATGCAACTGCCAGATATGCGTGGCCCACTGCTGTACTCATAGGTTCATAGGTTCATACTAGACTATCTGCCCTAGGGAATTTATAAGCCTAGCCAGGGTGTGTTTGGCTTTCGCCACCCATTTTAAATTAATTTTGCTATGCCCTTATTCGAGGTTAGTATACTGTGCCTCTGTCTAACAGTGACACAGAAGTGATACCCGGGGTAAACCTACAATCTCCCATCCACTCATCAAGATTTCTCTTGAAGAGAGTCAATGAGGGACTCTGCCTAACCTGGACTGGGATTTTATTCCAGAGTGAAGAGAGCCTCTGGGTTATGAATCTGTCCCTCCAGCATGTCCTATTTATTTCAGTGCTGAGGTTCAAGTCTCTTGAGCGCATAGCTCAATGGGATTTGGATTTTCTGAGGTGCAGCATGTCCATTAATTCCGGGTTGGACATAGCTTTATACGTCAGGCACAGATCGCCTCTGAGCAGGCGGTATGCCACTGAGTAGAGCTGGAGTTTCTTTAACCGGGCAACATATGGCATCTGTTTGAGCCCTTTGATCCTCTTGGTGAGGTACTTTTGGGGTCTTTCCAGTTGCTGCAGGTGTCTGGTAAGGTACATCCCAAAAGGGGCATTTTACTCAATTATGGGCCTAATGAGGGATGAGTAAAGAGGCACAATGACCTCCCCTGATCTAGATGTGAATCCCTTCATGATTAGGTGGGCTATATAAAATGTTTTTTTAACCACTTTGGCCACGTGGTTGTCATATGAGAGATTGCTATTAACTTGGGTCCCCAGGTCCCTAATTACTTCTTCTGTACTTAATGGATCACCACCTATGTGGTAATTTGTGGGCACTTTGTTTTTGCCAAAGGGGATGACTTTTTGGCGTTTAGCTTGAGGCCATGGCTCTGGCACCAGTTGATCATCAGACATGGGCTAAGTGTGTGAGCATGCCCAGTTCAGGCTTTCCATGTTTTGTTGCCTGACATTTGTCTCATTTATTCAAGTGTGTGAGCATGCCCAGTGTGACCTTTCAATATGTTGCTATCTGAGGTCCACTACATTTGTTGATGTGTGTGAACATGACCATTATTAACATTTATACTGTGTGTGTTGAAAGTCAGGTTCTGTTCTTACTGCAGGACTCACCTTTGTGTCATAACTCAACAGGGATTATGCTGTGCCTGCAGGGTTTCCATGATATACTTTGCATAGACTTATCAACATTCCTTCATACAGGTGGACCACTGCAATACTGTCATGGTTTAGTGGTTCAGTACTTTGACTATCGTGCACAGTATTCTGGGTTTGAGGCCCATCACTGCTTTATATTTTCATACTGAGCAGACCAGACTGCTTAAGGGTCAGTTAAGCAAATATGAGCATGTTGGCTTTTGTTCAGCTATGCCCTACTTAGACCAGGCTTGTCCGACATTGCTCAATATTCACCAACATTGCTGGACGTTGCCCAGTATTATTCAACATTGACCACAGTTGTGCTAGTTGGTGTGTGCAATTTTGTTTGCATATACTACATGGTGGTAAATGCTGTTTAGCACTGCTTTATATTGCTTAACACATAGCAATCATGCCTTAGGTGGTGCTGCAGAGATGCCTATGTCAGATGCACATACTACACTCCCTGTACATGTTTGAAAGCAGGTAGTGTCAACTTGGCATCCCTTTTACTATATGCGCGAGTCAGAGAGAGGTATCATTTCCAGAGTTCCTACTGAGCCAGTGTATGTGCTATGCATTGCCTCTTTGCCAAGGCCAAAGCATACTGGGCATGCCTCCTTCTGCCTACTGGGGCAGGCTCAGGTTGTTCCTCCTCTGAGTCATGCTCTGCCTGTGATGGCCTTGGCAATGGTGGGGGCTGTTTGGCCCAGGCCTATGCTGGTCCTGCTGCAGCTGTTTTCGCAGGATCATATTATGTAGCATAGCACATACCATGACAATTTGGGTACATGCAGTTGGTGAGTACTGCAAGGCTCCACCAGATGTGTCCAGGCACCGGAACCGTGACTTGAGCAGCCCAAACACACACTCTATTACATTATGTGTTTGTGCGTGTGCCTCATTATGGCGTTCCTGTTCAGGTGTGTGCACGTTTCTGATGGGTGTCATCAGCCACGGCTCCAGTGCGTAGCCAGCATCCCCCACTAGGTGACCATGTGGGATGTCCCCATTGGCAAATGTCTGGTACAGCTGTGTCAGATGCCAGATATGGGAATCATGGTAGCTTCCAGGGCAGCCTGCACACACATTCAGTATTATGCCTTGGGCATCACACACGATCTGGAAGTTGATGGAGGGGCAGCCCTTGCGGTTGAAGTAGACCCTACCCCGCTCACTGGCTGGTGCTTTGATGCATATGTGCGTGCAGTCTATTGCACCCACTACCTCAGGGTATTCCGCTGTTTGCTGAAAGAGATGCATATTGCTGGCCAATACCTCACAGGAATTGGGGAAATATACATGATCACCGACATGTGCTGACATGGCATCCAGGAACTGGTGCAGTACCCTGGATGCTGATGCCTGTGATATCCCCATCATATCACCAGTTGGTCTCTGGAAGGTACCTGTTGCTAATATTCTAAGGCCAACACATACCTTGGTTTCCACCAGGATGGGTTTCCCTCTGTTGGTTCTGTGTATGAGGCATGGCCTGCACAGCTCAACAATTTGCTGCAGGAGGTCTCTGTCCACTCTATAGCACTCCACTGTCTCCAGCTCCTGTAGCCCCTGGTAGGTTACCCTGAGCCATAACGCTCTTCTCTGTCTCCTCACTGTGGGTTGTCCAGCAGTATTTCCATTGTCACCACCCTCAGCATGTTGCATATGTCGCCTTATAACAGCAATGGCAGCCCCTAACATTTCTTTGTCTCAGTAAAGCTTTTTCAGTTTTCACTTCTATTAGGTTACTGCAGTGTCTGTTGTGAGAAACATAATGGACTGTTGTTTGCAGAGTTTTAAGTGCTAGGCTGGACTGGGCTAGTGTACTGCCTGTGTAATTGCCTGATTCTGATTGTTTTCACCTGCTAGCTTTGCTAGTACTCCCTGGTAGCTTCCTACTATTTGCTGTGCTTCCTTTTTCCTTTCTGATTCCTCAGGGGGAAGCGCCACACACACAAGCGCAAACACGCGCACACCAGCTAACACGCGCGCACACATGCTTACACGGACTAAAACTTGCTTATTCGGGTTAAAACCCATGCACACCAGTGCAAACGCGCTTACAACTCTTTAATCAGACTAATACATGCTTACTCCGGCTTAAACGTGCTCACTCACGCTTACACGTGCGCACTCTGTCTTACTCGGGTTTACAGGCGCGCACACGCGTGCATACCCGCTCAGCAAGAAACTTTGGTGTTATCTACGGCGTACACCTTCCATTTCTTGCCTTTCCCCTAGCCTACCTGTTGACACACCTTTTTCCATGATGTGTAAATGACAGCTGATACATGCCACTCTGCTCCAATGAGCTTCACTTCTTTCATACATACCCCCCTCGTGATGTCACCTATCTTCTACTCTGTTACTCCCCTTATCCTACTCCTACACTCCACTGACTGTGCTCATTTGCTATGTAAACTTGTGATTCACTATCCTAACCCTCATTTACATAGGATTGCCTACTAATGCTTGGTTACATCTCTTAGACTGAGCTTCCCCCCTTAGCAACCTCTTCTCGGTGGCCATGTTGTCTTCAGCTTGCCATTCCCTTGCATTGTACATTAACAATTTAAATAAGATCCACATTTGTGGGTTTTAATTTTTAGTTTTCTGGGTTTTAGAGTGCAGCCCATTTGCGTGGCGCTGCGCTACGCTTAAACATTGGAAATCAGAGAAAAAAAAAAATATTTATTTTTTTCATATTGCACCAGGAAACATTTCCAATGGCCGTATATTTGGCCATTGGCATGCTTCCTGCAATGGATGCAACCTTTATTTGGAGCTGTCACGGCTCCGTTTTGTTATTTCCAGAATGGTACTCAGTTGTCAACTGAGTACATTTCTACAAATAACACTGCTCTTACTCGGACAGGTTCGGGTTTCCTGAATCGTAAATCTACCTCATTTGCATGCCTTTCGCCTGCAATTGAGGTAATTTGCATATCCCAGCCCTGTCCATGTAAGATCCGTTTTAGGAGCTCTCTTGCACTCCCCTGCAGGCTGTTCCTGGATTGCTCGTCGGACATGATGGCTGCATGGAGTCTTACTCTACTCTTAGACTCCGTGCAAGCAGTGGCGGCTGGTGACTTCAAATCAAAGGAGGGCTGCAGGAGACAGCTGAATGGGTGGGGTCAATGGGAATGGGTGTGACCAACTAGAAAGGGGAGGAGCTATGATCAAAACCACAAAAGCTGTTACTTTAATTAAATACGCTGCCCTGGGTGCCAAACCATCATTAAGAGAGTCCAATCAAGAAAAAAGGAATGTGTAGAAGAAAAAAAATATTTCAATCCATTGGCTGCATGGCAGCTTACTTAATATCTACCTGGAAACAAAAAGGTTGTGAGGCATGAAAAAATAAATTACTTTTTAAATACATTACTGGGATGCCAGTTAAAATCAAGTATAAAAAAACAAGCAGCACTCAACTCAAACCACTTCTCCTTGCACTGCGGTTCTAATTATAATTTATATTCAGCTTTATTAAAGTACCAAGTAACATGCTGAAAGTAGCAATTTCTGTGATACCCCCACTTATAAAAATGTTTCCTATCCAAAAAAGACCTTCTGCCTGACAACAACTATCTACTTGTTTCATGGGGAAAACATGATCAAAGTAAAAAATGAAAAGCAAACAAGAAATAAGCTCAACATACATTGCTTAAAGGATTATTGTACAGGTAATGGACCACAGGTAATGGACCACACATGATAGATTGGCATTCTGTTTAGTTTGCAGGTAAAGCCTGTAATGAGCTCTTAAAATAATGTAATCCTGTCCTTTATTACAAATACTGTCATATGCATTTCAATACCTAAGGCTTATATGTTATCTAGTTATGTAAGTATTCTCTGCATGACAACAACAGAAAGGCTTTCAATGCTGGCAGTTCGTTAACAGTATGCTTATTAAAACTTACTTGCATCTTACAATCTCAGACAAGCTTACCAGATGGTCATTAAATCATTGCTACTTAAACACAGAGCAACAGACACTTTCTGAATAATAAACATAAATCAACAGTATAAAAATATGACCGAAACCAGAACATTCTGGAAAATCAAGGACAGATGAAAAGCCATTGTAGTACTTGTGTCTACCTTGGATGGGGGATAGTCTGCACATTTACACTGCATAACTGTTCCTTGCCTTGCCTGGACACATCCAGAGTCACTACATAGGCGTGGGTGCAACAAGTATGTCACAATTTGAAATGTCTCTGGCTGACTGTGATGGCCCTGACACATTTGTCATACCTCTCAACCTCAGAGCAAGAAATCTGGGCAAAGCCATACACAGAAGTGGGACAAAGGACCAAAAATAAAGACAATTTTTAAATATTGCTCTTATAAACTTAGAAAGATAATAGAATAGTAGGTCTTGCATTAGTATGAATTTTCTGAAGGGTATGAAATCTGAAACTGAAATGTCTGTCATTATTTTCTAACTTCAGTCTTTAATGATTTGCCACTAATTTGCCAAAAAACACAATTTTATGAAAAATGGACCAAAAATGTGATGCAAAAATATAAAATAGCCACACAATACAGCTGGGAACCTACAAAGAAGGGACACTCTTTAATATTAGCACTGCTAACTCGAGCAGCTGACAAAATAAAAGAATCTACATGCATTTCTGAAATAAAAGCAATCTATAACTGATTATTACAGTTATTTATTAATTGTAAACCCTCCATGTTTTCTTCCAAAATTGCCATTTTGCGGAGAGATTATTAGGGGAAGAGCAACATTGAGCCAAAATTGGGTACAGTTGAGAGGTTTGGATATGCCTAATTCTATAAAGCAATTTATTTGCACGTACCTCTCAACCTGTTAATGCAGGAAATCAGGACAAGACCAAATATATTGGGGGAACATATAAACAGTACTAAAAATTGCTCTTGTATAAACTGAGACAGTTGATAGAATAACAGGTCTTGCTTTAGCATGCATTTTTCTGAAGGTTATGAAGTCTGAAACTCAGTGTCCGTCATTATGTAGTGACTTCATTCCTAAATGATTTGACAGAAAACCACAAATTGTATGAGGAACAAACAAAAAATAAGAAGCAAAAATCTCTTCATTCTTCAAAAATCTGGACAGTTGAGAGGTATACTTCAGCCGGGGCTGTCTGAGTTTGCTGCCCTTCCCCTCCTCACAAAATCATGGACAAATGGAGCTTCCCCCCCTACAGCCATTCCAATGAACCATTACTTACAACTGCTGAAACTCACAGTATCAGGTCACACAGAGCCAATGAACTGCAAATAAAATTGCTAAAATTAACTGAAGATTTAATGGTTTAGCGCTTTCTCTCGCTAAAAGGCGAGCTTCATCAGAACCACATACAAAATACAATAACTTCCTTAAAAACCAAAACTGGCGCCAAAATGACACCTAAAAAAACAGGAAATGCAGATTTTAAAGGCATACCCATATTCTTAGGAAAAGACTTTTTAAAAATATCAACAATACATATAATATAAATATATACATGTATGAAACAAATAAAAATGTATACAGATAAAAAATACAATTTATATCATTACATCACAGAGCTTGACCCTTCATAGAATAATAAATACAAAAATTGTGTTTATTTATCTAACAATAACGCAGACTTAATTGATATACTTTCGTTAATACCTGGTGGGGTAGTGGCATCCAAATATAGTTGCCACCAAAGCTCTCTGTAGGACAAATAGTTTTTTATATCACCTCCTCTAGGATTTCTTCTATGAACCATTACTTGGCTATTTCACCTCATTTACCATAAACACTAACTGGGAAAAGCCGAAAAACAAAAACCATAAACACTAATGTGCATACTGCTTTACTTCTGCGATGATAAGAACTTCATTTGAAAGTTTTATTTTGCATTTTACAGTGCAAACACTAATAGAGATCATATCTGCTAAACAAAGCAATGCAGTCTCACAATGAAAATAGACTTAGCATTAAAGCTTCTCTGCCCTTGAAAACTCACATTCACTGAAACAGCATTGAAACCCACATTCAAAGAAAATACATTTTGCCAGTGGCAGATTAACTTTGGGTTTGGACTGTTTTCAAATCACAGGCCCCTTGCACATGAAACATACACATGCTCTTTCATGCACCTTCCTGATTGTATTAAATTATATTCCTTGTACAATACAATACAGTTTTAGATTGTGTTTTAAATTTGTTTTGAAATTTTTCCAGTAAACAATGAAACAAAATGCATGCACCACACCAGCAATGACAAAACTGCCCAATTCAGAACATTTCCATCATAAAAGTCGACTCAAACTTCTACAGTCCGCCAGTATCAGTACATATGCACAATCTCTGAAGTAAAAGTCATCTAAATAATTCCACATTAAAGAGATCTGTAACTAATGAAGAGGCTGCTGCTAGCAAACAACTTTGTATTTCATTGTTTCATCTACAAATAAAGTGCCCGTTACCCTTGAGGAATAAATTGCCCCTTTTGGAATGTATCTCACAAGACATCTGCAGCAGCTAGAAAGGCCAAAGTACCACCTCACAAAGAGGATTACTGGCCTCAAACAGATGCCCTACACTGACAGTCTCAAAAAACTCCAGCTTTACTCCATAGAATATCGCCTACTCTGAGGTGATCTCTGCCTAACATATAAAGCTATGTCAAACCTAGAGCTGTTGGACATGCTACACCTAAAGAAATCCCAATCCCTCCGAGCTATACGGTCTAGGGACCTAAACCTTGTCACCACAATAAACAGGACATGCTGGAGGGACAGATTCCTGTCCCAGAGACTTCCCATACTCTGGAACAGGCTACACATCTATGTCAAGCAAAGTTCATTAGCACTCTTCAAGAAAAATCTTGATGAGTGGATGGGAAATAGGAAATACACCCCAGGGATCACTTCTGTGTCTCTGCTCCGACAGTGGCACAGGAAAATAACTTTCTTGGGTGGCGTAAGCCAGAGAACCTTGTTGGCTAGGCTTATGTAGGCCCTCTGGCAGATAGCCTAGTACCTATGAATCTAAAAATGCCAATGCAGCCCCTTTTTTACCACAGAGCTCCTAGATTCAGATTAACTCCAATGGTAGTACAGTAGGGTACAGTACAAGAATCAGTGGTTATGCAGAGCATTAGATCTGGACCAACAGTTATGCAGGATCCAATGTTCTCACTGCCTGTCTTTATATGGTTGCTAAGATATGCAGCATGCCTTTTACTTGTGTATCTGTTTAACCTTGTCATTTATGAATGTTAAAAAAATGTCATGAAACTGGAAAAGACAAACCCAATAGCATTAGTCTCATCTGTCACAAATTTTACAGAAGGTTCCTGTTTTGGCCTCATATTTTTTCTTCCAGTCCCTCATAATATTTAATTTTCTGGTAAATCACCGAAGATTACAGTCAGTCAAAAATGCCAGACATACAAGTTTCATACATTTTGTGTTCTTCCAAAAATGCACACTTACTTAAGATTCTGCTCTAACTTTGTAAGAGAATAGAGTGTTTGTGTCTTTCGGCTTTTCCCGGTTAGGGGTCGCCACAGCGGAACTCCGGTTCGCTAATGATTGGCAGTAGAGTTTTACGTGCTGGCTTGCTGGGCCTAACGCACAACCTTCAACGAAGGAACGCCCGTTCATGCATATCGCCACACAGAAGACGCTCTAACTGAGAATCGAACGGGCAACGTCTAACTGTGAGGCGACAATGCTACCGCAGTAACACCACCGCAGTGTTCTTGTAAGAGAATAGAGTAATATTTAAAAAATTGTCCCTGATTCTGGGCTTTTGTGTCTAATTACTTTTTTGGTACTTCAGCACAGAAGTAAAGAGGTAAGCCCAAAAGTTAAACAATTTCATCTAAAGCACATTAGTAGACTTCTTTCAAGTTTTACTTTTGCCCAGCACATTAAAGTCTACTGATGTGCTATACAAAAGTACTTAACTTTTAACTTATTCCTAAATTAACTAAGAGAATTTGTCACAACGGTGCTGCTTAGCTTTATACTATTTTACTTACTTGCCTACAACTGACTGCTATGTTTTTTATAATATCCATGTCCCTGCCATTAAGCGTTTGACACACTTGTCACTCTCATCTGCTAAAAGGATCTCTCACTGACTCAAATGCTGTCCTTGAGTGTAACTCTGACTGACCTGTCTAAACCATGCATTTATAATACACCTGCACCTTTCCCTTTGACATACTCTAGTTTTTTTACAAGATGGCAATTTTTTTTTAATCCCTGAAACTTCTGGGCATTAGCAATTCCATGAGAAAACACAGTGCACACATTTAAACAGGGTCACTGGCACATACTGTGCATATGCAAAATTTAGCCACCCAAGCATAAAAACAAATAGTCATGGTACGATTAAAAAAACTTATCCAATTAACAAATGTTACTTCAGCACATAAGCTAAGTAAAATGAGTTAGTGTTGAACATAAACTTAATTTTAAAGGCAAAAATCTTTGCTGCTAAATTTTCTAAAGTATAGTGTTCTGTGGTATAGTGGACTCCCTCTAAAGTTATAATGTGTGTGTGACTGCCCAAAATTTCATAGGCCATGACTGCAGTTTAGTTTTACCAGCAGCAGCAAGAACACACAATACTGTGACCCCAGAAAGAATGCGGTGACCCTGTTAACATAATACTTACTTTAATTCTGCACCTTGAACCTTCACTCTGTTCTTTTCTTCCTTTTTCTTCTTCTTTCTTCTGTTCTTCTTTCTTCTGTTCTTCCTTCATTCTCTCTCTAGCACACCCACAATCCCGTCCAGTTCAATCCAATGGCAAAACAAAAAAAAAAAAATTTTTTAAAAAGGTAAAATATACCGTAAAAAGAAAATAAAGGTCAATCCAGAAACTAGCCGACAACTGAGAACTGAACTGACTGATTCTCGCTCTTTTCCCAGCACATAAAGCCCGGGAAGAGAGCGACAACCAATCAGCAGCATTTTTCCAGCAATCACGTCATGACGTGCCTGCGGACGTCGCAGTCCGAGCCCCTTCCAAGTCTATGCGGTTTGTACTCAACCGCATAGACTTCTGGGCCATCACAATAATGCTTCATTGCATCCTCCGGGCTGCAATGAAAACAATGTGCAAGAAGAAAAAAAAAAAAAAAAAAGCACTGTTTAAAACCGCGATTGTACTTTCGAGTCACAGACTCGAAATTTAAAGTGCAAAAAAAGTTTTTTTTTTTTTTTACATTAAAAAATCAAAAACTAAGCAACTAAGTCAACTGAGCTGAGGGGGCTGCAGTCCGGCAGTCCGATGACACGAGCCGCCCCTGCGTGCAAGCCATCGTGAATCCGGCCCATTGTCTATTTTTCTGTAATAACTCCCAGGCCTTTTAGTATTCTTTCAACGTTTAGTTGTTGTCCATAATTAGCATATAAAAGTTATAGGGGAGGGGGTGCTAGATGACCAACTGCTACAGGTTTTAACACTGATGATTAGGTAATTTCTTCTCCATCATTCGAGTCCAACTGAAGAAAGTTGTGTCAGTGGGGTTAAAGACAATACCCCAAAGTTTACAGTTCTGTGCATATTTGATAAGTTAAAAGCTGATATCAAAAACAAGTGACCACAGGAAAGAAACCTGAGTGACCCAGTAATGATAGGTGGGTGGTGAGACTAGAAGTTCTCCTATTCTTACTTGTTGTGTAAAGTCATATACCCAGTTATGGACACAAGTTATTATAGCTTCATTTGACTCTAGTTTCCTGAGTTTATGATTATTCACTTTTGTAATCCTGTCAGAGTAAGTAAAACCCTACCTTGCAACCAAATCCTACCTCCATGAAATAGGAAATCACTTCATTTACATTGTTAATGATATTTCTTTCATCCCCATCCATTCCCTGGAAGACCCACCACCTGTGAGTTATCATTGCCTCTCCTGCAGCTGTCCGTTGTCCCACGTGTGATGGTCTCAAAGCTTCTCAAAGGACTCAAATCTTCCTCACTCACTGATGCTGTTGCCTCATCTAAATATCTTAAACCATCTGTGGATGTTGGGGAAGTCCCAATTTTCAATCCTCATTTACTGATTTACACTCACACCTGCTGGAAACCTGCCATTGATGATCCATTCCACAAAGGTGGACCTTTCTACCTGCACCATCATTTTTGCCCACTCATAGTATTATCCATCAGCCATCTATTCAGTTTCAAAACTACTTGTCCTGGTAAGTGGGTATGGTGGTAGTAAGCTGTGTATGGATGACCAGACTTCTCCATGTCCAGCAACAGACTATCACTCATTGAATGGGATTTCTAGGTACTGCCAGGCCAGCTAAGAAATATTAATGTCTCCAATATGTCTTAGGTTTGTCTTCAGGGTCCCCCAAGAGCTGTGCCTGGTATACCTTTCACAGAACCTGCCCAGGATCATCCCTACTTCGTACTCAAACCACCTCAATTGACTCTTTTTCAGCCTAGTGGAGCAATGGCTGTAGTGTGAGATTCTGTAAGACAGCTGACCTCATGTTGTCATGGAGACATAACCCAGTGAGAGAATCATATTTATGACCCTTGTAAATATGTTCTTATGCACCTAGACAGTGCCCAAAGTTTACGACCTCATGTGAGTATGAGGTCAGAGACTGACAGGTAAGCTGCATGCTTATCCTGTTGCTCAGCTCTTCCTTCTCTACTAAAATCGTACACGACATCGACGGGTCTCTTACTGCCATTCCCATACGCTGATCAATCTCCAGTTACCCTTTACCTTCCTTCATGAAGACTCCACGATAATCAGACTCCTCCACTTTATGAAATTACTCCTCTTACATGTTGAGAACAATCTGGGATTTTCTGGGAGAGGGGCATGACCCCTGATATGCAGGTGCTGATTTTCATCCAAACCACTTCATACTTAGCAATAAACCAACAGTGTATGCAGAAGACAATAATCTCTTAAATTGAAGAGGGCACCACTGTTCACAAGCACAGAAAATGCAACACTCATGTCTCCAAACTGGATATCCTTGAAATCATGTCCATAAAAACCATGAGAGGCATGACATACCTTTGGCAGAGCCCTTTGTCCGTGTTGAATGTATCTGAGTTAGTATTGACAATGCACACGTAAATTTTGTTTCACAAATCTTCTTCTTTCAGCTTTTCCCAGTTAGGGGTTGCCACAGTGGATCACCTGTCCACTCATGATTAGTAGTGGAGTTTTATGGTGTTGAGCTGCCAGCCTGGCACCCAATCTTCCACAGAAGGCACACACATGCACACACTCATGCCTAGGGCCAATTTAGAGACTCTGATCCACCTACAGCATGTCTTTGGGATGAAACCAGAGCACCCGGAAGAAAGCCACATGACCACAGGGAGGACATGCCGACTCCACACAGAAGGCACCCCAGCCAAGGATCAAACCAGAGAACCTCTTGCTGTGAGGTGGCAATGCTAACCACTGCACCACCGGGCCGCCCAAATTTAGTTTCACAAATGCAGGGAGATAATGATGTGCAACAACTTCATACTGCTGCTGTATCTCACACAATTAATTACAAGGGACGTAGTCATATGCCTTGTCCAGGGCCATAAAACACCTGTACCATGAACTCATGGTAGAAAGGTTTACATGTCTCTGTGATTCTTGGAGCTATGTTATCTAGAGTTTTTATCCTCTTCAGTGTCACTCTTAACAAAGTATCTAACAGAAGGGGCTACACACACACACACACACACACACACACACACACACACACACACACACACACACACACACACACACACTCAAAAAAGTTGAAACATGAACTGCATGACTGGGTCCTCAAAGAAAGAAAAAAAAAACCTTTATTGAAGCAAGGATGGAGTGATGAATGGTGGTGCTGTTCACTAGAGAATGCCTGGTGGTCACATGATGTAGAATGACCTATGGAGTTCTAGCCTCCCTAAAAAAAGCTGTGTGGAGCTGCCATGAAGTCTTATCACCTGCAAGGCAAAAGGTGGGGGGGTCAAGAACGATGCTAGTCAAATGGCAGGCAAGAACAGAATGGACAAAAATGAACTGGACTTCAGCAGTGAAAATTGCTCTTTGGATATGGAATATCATTTCAGTGCTAAGAAGGAAGTCAGAACATAAGCAGGAAGCTGAAAAGCACCTGATAGATATACCTCTCAGTCAACATTGGCTCTGAAACCAGACATCCTGATCAGGAGTAGTTTCTTCTACACTACAAGTGCACCTCTGAATAGCCCCAGGCCAGGTGTATGATACATATAGCCCCTGGCTGTACTCTCTAAAGGTGAATACTGTGCCAGTAGATGAATAAGCTTCCTCAGTGTTCATAGGTAAGTACTAGGTCAGGTGCCCTTGTGGGCTATTTTAAGCCATGCCAATTTCCCTCAAAGGTCAAGGGGGATTTCAGTTATCCCATTATCAACTGGGAAACCTAGTCTACCCCTAACTCACACGCACAAAAGTTTCTTGACTTTGTTAAATTAAATGCCCTGGAAGAAATTGTTCAAACCCGAACAAGAGGAACAAACATACTAGATCTGAGCCTCATTAACATGACAAACAGATGCACCACTGCAACTGTCAGACCCTCATTAGTTACATCTGACCACAAATTAGTCACCTTCAAACTGGCACTAACAGCAGAACTCAGAAAGAGTGAAGTCAGACTGAAAAACTTCACCAAGGCAAACTCTACCCTCCATTCCAGGCCCAGCCCCCAACTGGGAGTGGTAACTACACCAAAGCTTACACTAAAGCCCAGTACAATCACTTGTATAAGTGTATAGACTTGACTGTTCCAGAGACTGGTACTTAGAAAAATACTACTGAGAAGACTCCCCAACAAGATTGTGTAAATGTATGTTGCTTAACACTAATTAAATGTAGACTTGATGTACTATCTATAGAGTTAGTCTGCCTTCCTGTGTGCGCATTCTAGCAGCCTACCGCAGACCATTTCCCCTCTCCCCCACCTGTTATCACTACCCTAGAATATATTTAAACCCAAGACTGGTCCAACTATCCCTGCTGTTTGCTATCTTCTTCTACTATTAGCTGGCAGCATCTACCAATATAAATCCTAGATATTCTTTATAATCCCAACAGGTTTTATGTTTTCACAAACAGTTGGCTGTGAGTTAATATCCTTAGACTGTAAATATCTTCTCCCCCCTGCTGAACCACCCTTTGTAAAGGCAGCTTTCTTTTTCTGGCTGGAAATATTTAGCTCATACCTTCCAACTACAGCCTATAAACTGCTCTTTGCTGATACTTTTTCTGCCATACTCACCTCTAGTGTTCTTTCCCACTCCGTTCGCCATAGGGGCTCACTCTGCTCCCCTTCCCTGCCACCCAATCTCACCCACCCCCAGTACTCCTAGCTTTATTCCTATCTTACTCCACCCTCTCAGCCTAATTACCCAATACCAGCCCCCCTCATTAATCCTTTCACCTATAGCCATCCTTCTTAAACTCTGTAATCTGTACTCCACCCAATAATTATAGACCCTCCTCTTTCCTTAAATCTTTAGAATACCTCCATCACTTTTTAAACCCTTTCTTGTTCACAGCATTCTCTGTTTTCCTAACCACTCATACCTTTCTCTCTTTTCTCCAACATGCTCTCCTCAAGTTATGACACCCTCCAGTCCCCCAGCCTCCTCTTTCTGTTCCTACTTCCCTTATACTATGCTACCTCATATTCCACCTATGCTTGTCCAATACCACCTACAAAGACAACTACCATACAAACCCACCTTCCCCCTCACTCTTACTCCCATTTCCACTCTATCTCCTCTTCTCTCAGTCAGCCCAACCCTCTGCACCTATTTCACCCTAAACTCTTCTCCTCTGAAGTCAAGACACTGTCACCCGCTCCAATCTACAATCTACCAAAATTGATGCCTGGCAGACCAATATGGCTAAAGGATATCTCCTTCAACAACCTAGTCCAAGCTGGTGATATCCATCCTAACCCTGGTCCTACATCCTTTATTAACAACACTCATCCCTTACCCTCTTCCTCCTATCTCAACACCCTAAAGATTTTTACAATTAATGCACAAAGTCTAAACAACAGAGTACACCAATTTCAAGCTTGGTTAAGCCATAACCAACCAGATATCTTAGCCATCTCCAAAACCTGGCTCAAGCCATTTATCTCCAACTCTGAGATTCTGCCCCCAGGATTTCATTGTCTCAGAAATGACTGACTAAATAAAAAAGGTGGAGGCACTGCCCTAGTCTACTCCAACCTTCTTACCTTAATTCCCCTCCAAATTCCAATTCCTCAATTCCAGAACACTGAACTAACTGCTGGAATTCTAAAACTAAATAAACATAAAAATATCTGCATTATTGCCCTATATATCTCACCTGGTAACAATATTTCTACACTCAAAAATATTCTCCTATGGGCATCTACTGAAATTAACTATGAAACTTATATCCTTGGTGATGTGAATATTGACTGGAATAAAATCAATTGCCCCGCTCCCTCCCTATCCATTAACCTCTACAACTTCACTCAAATAATCCTCTCTATCACTCGACCTAACAAAATAAACCCTCCCGGATCCACTATAGATTGGATCCTAGTCTCAGATCCAAATAAAATAACCAATTCTGGCACAATTCCTGATACCTTTAGCGACCACCTCTCAACCTTCATGCATCGCTCAACTAGTTCCTCCCCACACCAGCATCAGTACATTCAAACTCATAACCTCAGTAGCTTCAACCCAACTACTTTCTCAAATACTTTCAAACAAATGAACTGGCAAATTCTAAACATTCTTCCTCTTGACAAGGCTATAGAATACTTCAATTCTGTCTTCCTTGATACTTTAAACTCACTAGCCCCACTAAGAAACAAAAGGATAAAAACTGAAACTGCTCCTTGGCTATCCAAAGAGACAAAACAGATTATGCACCACAAAGACAAACTATGGAAGCTTTACCAAAACAATAAACTGGACAATACCTTGCTCCAATATAAACAGCTCTGAAACAGTGCAAAATGACTAATAACCAAAGACAAAAAAAAATCCTACTATATCAAACTTCAGTCCAATAACAATAAAACCCCCCAAAAATTCTGGAACTCAATAAACTCACTCCTCAATCCAGGCTCCAAGAATAATCCCTGTCCTGACCCAAGTAAATCTGACCTTGAACTAGGCTCTGAATTTAACTAATTTTTCATAGAAACTATTACGACCCTCACCAAGACATTTCCCAATATTAACCCAACTGCTCTACACTCTCCCCTTCTAACTCACCTCATCTGTTTGATCTCAAACCCATCTCCACTAACTTTATAAAAAAAAATTTTTGTCCAAACGTAAACCTTGCTCTAACGCTCCCGACAATATCCCCTCTTCCTTCCTAAAATGTGCTGCTGATGGCATTGCTCTCACAATCAGCATTATTATTAACCGATCCATAAAAGAATCATATGTCCTCAAACTCTGGTGCTCAGCTTATATTCTTCCTCTTCATAAAGGAGGCAAAAATACCAGTATCTCAAACTTTCACCCCATTGCTTTGCTCTCACCGATCTCCAACATCCTCGAAAAATGCATCCACCTCCAACTTATGCCTTTCCTGACCCAAAACAATCTTCTCACTCCTACCCAGCATGGCTTCCGTCCAGGCCATAGTACAATAACCGCTCTACTCTCTTTCCTAGAAATTGTCAATCAAGCCCAAGATTCAGGACACTTAGTTTCTACTGTTTTACTCGAGCTGTCTAAAGCCTTTGATACGGTTTCCCACAAGCACCTTCTCTGTCATCTCTCAAACCTTAATCTCTCACATAATGCTTTATCCTGGTTCTCCAGCTATCTATCAGACAGATCACAGGCAGTCAAATGGAATAACTCCATCTCTTCCTGCCTACCTACCCCAAATGGCGTACCACAGGGATCCATCCTTGAGCTAATGCTTTTTAACATCTTCATCAATAATCTTCACACTGCTATTCCTGATGCTAAAATCATTCAATACGCAGATGATTCAACCTTAGTCTGCTCTGCCTCAAACCTCTCTGAAGTGCTGACTAAAACCCAAACTGCCTTCTCAACAACTGAAAACTGGATGTGCCAAAACCACCTCTCTCAATGCAAATAAATCAAAGATTCTACTAGTCCCTCCCACAAAGACCTTCTCCTACGATAAAACAACTTCAAAGTCTATAGTCAAACCAACTTACCTATAGAAGTGGTCCCCTCTGCCAAACTACATGGCATTACTGTAGACGAACACCTCAAGTGTGATATTCATATTCAACAAAATATTAAGAAAACCCACCAAAAGCTAGGTATGCTGTATAGGAATAATTGCTTTCTTTCCAACTCTACCAGGCAAACTCTGGCCTCGACTTATCTTCTTCCTTCCTTATTATACCGAGCCCCTCTCCTAACCAACCTGTCCTCCTCTATCACCTAAACTAGAAAACTGCTACAACAAAATCTCTAAATTTGCCTCTAAATCTAAAAATACCACCCATCACTGCCTAACCCTACAATCTCTGAATTGGCTTGAACTCCCAGACTTCCTAGACTATCTCCAACTCACTACTGCACATAGACTCATATTTCACCCAAAAAAATGACCCGCTCTAACTAACATCCTTCCAACAGAGCTCTCAGATCTGAAAATCAGAACTTAATTACTATCCATAAACCTAAACGTCCTGCTGGCCAACTTCTCCTATCTTTCTCACTAGGCAAAAAATGGAATTCCTTTCCCTCCACACTAAGAACCATGCCAAACTCAGAAAACTTCAAAACCCAACTATTCAAACACCTGTCCACTAAATGGAAATGTACCTGCCTTCACCCAACCTAATCCAAGGGGGTTCTCTCTCTGGATCCCAAGCTCTACAACTCTCATAGTTATCTTCCTATGAGCTTATCTAAGCTTTCAAAAACTTCTATAGCTTCTCTCTAAGCTCTCAACAACTCCTACAGCTACCCTCACACAGCACAATCTTGTAAATATTGTAAATTGCATTCTACTGTTGATGTGTGTATGTAAAGCATATTTACATTTTCTTAAAAGGTTTATATGTAAACTGTTTCCACACCTAGCACATATCTGTTTTCCTCAAATGAAACTGTATGATCCCTACCTTCAGGCTTAATGAATTTGTTAACTATGCATGATACTGAATGCATTTATGAGTAACTAAATTGTATAATGCATCTTGGAGCTTTTCTCCCCAGGCCTCCACTGAAAATGGGTCAATTCGGCCCAGTGCACTTCCCTGGTAATCAAACTGCAAATAAATAAATAAATAAATAAATAAATAAATTAGGCTTCATCAAAAACTGTCTAGATTAATTTTATGGAGACAAATTTTGTAGAAGTTGGTTACAGACACTTTAGTGGGCACCTTTGGGAAAGGTATAGATCATGCTAGTTAAAAGGCCTAGATTACCTGCTGTGCTATCTTCACATTTTGCTTCCACAGGATTCAGTTGTTGGACCCCTTTTCACACGTTTTGTAAACAACATGCCTCTGTTTTGTGGCTTAACCTGACCCTTCCAGTAGGTGGACAATTTCACATATTTTACTCTACGCTAACCTAACAGAAGTCATTACTAATCTTCAGTCCAGTTTTAATGAACTCCAAAAATGAATCTGAGGTCTTGGCCTTAACTCATTCCCTCCAGTACAGCTCTTTTGAGTATGTACTTTTAACTCCCAGTGGGTGTGGCTTGGGCCTTTAAAAAATAATTTATCACCTTACAGTTCTAACAAATACTGGCTGACAGAGGTCAAATATCAGTACAGTTGTGTTTGCCATCTTGTATGCTTCAAGATAAAATATTCTGATTCCTTTTATGTAGCAAGTTTTTTTGAATTAATGCAAATATGAACAAGCTATCTTTGATGCCTAGAAATGCAGTAGCAGGTAACTGCAGAAACACCTGGAGGCTGTAATGAGTTAATCCAAATATAACAAGAAAGTCGTTTTTATAGAAAGCAATATGCCACTTAGCTTTATACAATGTCCTGATATCAAACATCCCTTCTTAGTGGTTGATAGTTTAGTGCAGTTATGTGGTTCAGTATAGTTATTTGGGGGTCATATCTGATTAAAAAAAACTTAAGCTTGATTCACATATTAAATATGGTACTCTTGGAATCAACCAAAAGCTTTTACTACTTTGCAGACCAAAATAATTTATAATTGTCATTATGGTCAGAGCATTTATATTCTCCAGTCTCTCATATGTCTGTAGCCACTAACTAGTTTAAAATCACCTCATTTTAGATGACATAATCAAAGATAAGACAGAGCTGCTACATTGTACTATCACAACTTTAAGAAGGAAGAAGTAACAACCTCTTGAAGCTAGCTATGACCATCCTATTGTTTAAATATCAAAAGATAAAGTTTTTTTATTGCATTGCATTTTGTTGATAAGGATTTCACCCTTGAAATTTTTCCCAGAGCTAAATATCCCTGCCATGACATCATGAAAAACCGAACCTACAATGTTACCTAAATAAATAAGTTATTATATTTCCATGCTAAATACATCAGTAGGAGTTTCTTTCTTTCTGTCTTGGAATGCAAAATGTCAACTAAGTTTTCAGGTGGAACATGGCACATTGAAAATTAACAAAGGTGATGATGTAGTGAGACCACAATGTAATTAGGATGGTGCTCTTCTAGAGACGTGGGTTATTGCTTGTTTAACTGCAGTGCCTTGAAGTATGTAAACTACTGTGACATTGGTTTGTGGGTGTAGCTTTAATAGGAGAAAAAAAAGGAAGAAAGGAAAAAAGGGAAGACCAAGTTCGGTTATCAGCGCAACTGAACAATCAAATCGCGTACCATAAACCTTAAATAAATGTCATCATTTACACAATCACTTGCAGTTTTTTAACACGAGGGGTACAACTGGAAATAAAATTAATTAAAAAACAAAGATGCTTCAAGAAGTGCGTAAGAACGTTCAACATAATACAGCTAACGCTACCACTCTCTGTTGTGTATTGCCTTTCAAAATATCCTGCTATGATGCCACTATCTGCATGGTACATCCCTCCTGTCTCCGCTTTGTGAACTTATTTCTTACAATCATGATATTCTCACATAATCACTTAATAACATCATCTTCTTAGCTGTAGTACTAAACTAATGAAACAACTTCCTTGTATTACTTCATCACACCAAACCACTTTCAAATTCCATTTCAAGAAGGTAGTCTGACACCTCTGTTTCATCTGATGCCACACTTAACAATGGCATCAGCTCTCTGGGAATATTTGCTGTCACCGTTGGACATCACCTTATCTTTTCTGTTCCTTTATTCCACTGATGTCATAGGATCTTTGCTTTCGCAGGTTACAATACTAGCCTTTGTTAGTATGCACTTCTATTTCCATCTGTAGGAAAGAATTGCATTTCATGTTGCATAAACTTGCCAATAACTTTTGTATTTGCAAATTAATATTGCTTGTATTTAGTGCTCAGTTACCATTGTAAGCTTGTCATCAGTTATTTTATTTGTAAATTAATATTGCTTCTTATGTCTGTTGTTCACCTACATGGAGTTTTTTCCTCTGTGCAGGAAAATTGAATATGTACACCTGGAATTTCCCAGTTAGCAAGCAAAACAAAACAAAACAAATAAAATGAAATGCACATGGAACTCTGTGAGGTAAAGGTCTGAAAATTATATTTTAGGAGGTATCTGTTGAACAACCTCCAACTTCATTGCCTTTCAGATACCATCTTTTTTAAATTAACATACCTAGAATGCACAGGAGTGGTTCCCTAAGCCTTAATAAGATTTTCTTCCCTACAACAATAGTATCTACCCTGGCTGTGTACTTAAAATAATAGTCCAAGAGAATGTTGGCCTGGGGCTTATTATAACTTGAGGTACTTTTCGGTTCTTGGAGGGAGCACCTGAGTTTTACACTATTCCCCCACATTTTATATACTTCATATACGTGGCAATAAATGCAAGTTTGTTCAGGTGTGTTTGTTTATTCTTTTTCTTAGAACTGCAATGCATTTTGTAGTAAAAACTTTGTATTCAGTTGTATCCGTACCTGGGTTGTGGGAAATTGCAAGACTTACTATGGAACACCAGGGGGAAGAGTGTACTTTTTCAGGGAAGCACTATATTGTAAGTTGTGCTGCTTGCATCTTTTACAATAATGTACGCATTCACTATTTTCCATGTGCACTCAAACTTGTACTTAATGTTATTACTGTATGCTTCTGTCATGCTCTGAAGGCATGGAATATTGACATTTGACTTGCTCACTCATATGAGCAATAGTTTTTATTTATAATAGTTTCTAACACTACTCCTGCCTTCATATCCTTAGTCTCCATGGGGTGTGATAGGTGCAGTGGCTAGCCTCTCTGAGGCCATACTGAATTTATGGCAGGGATTTAGCTAGATGCAAAAAGTGTATCCCCCTTCACTATAGAGTCTTCACTCTGAGACTCTGCAAATTTTCAGTTTGTGGAAAATCTGAAGGATTACCCTTTCCGAGTAACATCTAACACTGGTCACTCATACTTCTTGGGATGTACATAGCCCCGTTCAACTTTCTAGGGGTACAGATCATATCACAATCCTTCTGATGATGCATCTCTGATCATCCCTCCTTCTGGGGGTGCAATTGTGGTCATCCTTCCTTGTGGGTGTTACAGTTGTGGTCATCCTGTTTTATGAGGGCACAGCTGTGGTCATCTAGCATCTTGGGCTTTGGTTATGTCATCTTTTTATGGTTGAGACTGCCTATTAGTATTTCACTCTCTGTCAAGGCCTTGTTATCTTGTAGTGACTAGTATCCCTCTTTAGTGGGAGGGTACTTCGAATGTTACTTTAGTGGGAGGGTACTTCTAATGTTACTTTAGTGGGAGGGCACTTCGAATGTTACTTATATGGTATTTCCATGTATTACTTCCCACATCACTAGTAGACACCAGGGTCTTGCTTTTCTGACCTCATAGCCTGGATTCCATTTCTCATTTCTCTAATCCCATAGAAACACATACTGACTAGTAGACAATCGTCTGACCGATCTGGCATACATGCTTTGAAATTACTTGTTTTGTACTAACTGTCCTCCAAACAGTAGGCTTCACAAAGTTCACTCTTGATACCAAATTCTTCTTCATAAGCAGTATGGCTGGTGTTGAATCATGTAATCCATTTTGATAGAAACAGGACTCTGATGACAATAATGGTTATGTTCAATGTCCGTAGCCCTCATCACTTAACTAAAAAGATTGTCCATTCAGAGAACCTCGGCTGTCACTCAGGCTTGAATCTCTATCTCTGTAGTGTGTCTCTTATAGACTATAGTGAGGAGATTTGTATCTAGAATTCTGTGCTTTAAAGACATAAACTTACTTCATGGTAAATTCAGCATAAAATTGTCTGGAACTTCTGCACATCCTGGTAACACTACCATGACACCTACCTAAGCTTATTAAAGTTGTAAACTATTGAACCGAGCATAGTCTTCCCGGCCAGTTTCAACTGTCTAGCCATCAACTGTTATACATACACCACAAATAACAAATATAGAGTGCCTTAACTTTATCATTATCTGCTTTTCTCTTGACCAGATCGTGCCTTGTTCTCCAGGTGATCACATCTCCTTGAACTTTTTCTTACTAATATAGTACCGAGATGTGCTTCATGTAAACCGTATCACAGTCTTTGATCAAATCAGACCACCAAATCAATATATCTTCTTTAATAACCTGGACCAAGATTACATCCACTCTCACTGTATTCAGGGAATTCTCTATGTACAGTCTTCTAGCACTCTCAAATAATCTGAGGAAATTACAAAATTTTCACCCCAAGGGGCCCTATAACAAAAGCAGCTACTTATAGTGCCAACTTTTCCCACACCTTAACTACTACAGTGTTGAAATCTCTGTCCCCATCCATCACATGTATGATGGCAAATTTAAGATGTCAACAAAGCATAAAATAAAATAAAAATAAAACAAGTGTCTGTAGTGGAGCCCCACTATCAACAAGTTCTGCAACAAAAGAAAATAAATTATATCACTAAGGAATACATTCAAATCGACCTCCCCTTTAAAAGGTCAACAAATAACTCAGACATGCAATCAAAACCTGCAAAGCTAAATATGAATTATCCCCTCATCCTGCAAAGGTAACTGTAAAACATTTTTTAACAATATTACGAATCTTAAAAATAATACTGAACACTGCAGTGAGCTGATGGGTCTATATTACATTATCAAAGTTTCAAAACTTTGAATCTGATATGGTCACCATATAATCGAAGTCTTGAAACATCAAAAATGTAATAAAACACAACAACCTACAAAAAAAAAACATTTAAACACTCTAAGCATGGGAGCAAGCCCCCTTGCACCCCCCAAATTGGGGGATGCACCCCCCACACCCCCACTACTTAAATATACCAACTTCGCGATCGCACTACAGTGCAGAAAAGGGAAATCTTCCCTTTCCAGGCTGTACAGAGATCTCTGTTAAAAGACTTGAAGTTTCAAGACTTTGATCATATGCTGTCGACCATATCAGATTTGAAGTTTTGAAACTTCGATCTTTTGCTATAGACCCGAGCTGATGTCCAATGGTAACTCTTTCTCCAGCTCCGAGGACATCATCAATATACATGCAGATAAATTCAGTTCCAGCATTTCTCTGCTCTTCCTTCTGTTTCCTACCCTTTACTATTCAGCCCCTAATACCACGTAAAATCACCTATGAATAGGTCAAAAGCTCTTAAAAACTATCTCCAAAACCAAAAACACTAACTCCTTGGACCCTAACAACACACCAAGCTGTCTCCTTGTGAGTGCTAAACAGAGTCTCACTAATTACCTTTTTAACCTATTCAGTGTCAATGTCTTAGTGTCTCCACTGGATATATGCACAAGTCTGGATATTGGCTATAATGGTGCCCTTACATAAGGGGTGGCCCTACCACTGACCCTGGAAGCCATAGGCCAGCTAGTTTCTCCAGTATTATCTGCAAAATAATGGAATGTATTATGATGGAACTCATAAGAATGATATTGCCAGTCTACAATCCCTTGCCCTGAATCAATATGTCTTTGTGAAAGCTAGGTCCTACCTATTGACTCTGGTAGTCTTTTTTTGTTAAGGATAATGACCAAGCTGTGCACACTGCCTACCTTGATCTAGCCAAGGCCTTTGGTACTAACTATCCTGCACTGTGGTATTACTGTAAAATTGACACACTTGAGTGTTAACTCCTATGTATCTCTTTGGATAGCCAACTGCCTCACAGAGAGAACCCACACATGCAAGGTTTGGGGTCACACTTTCCTTTAAAAGTTTGTCACCAGTGGCATTCAACAAGATTACATATTAGGTTGCTACTTTTTGTTATGTATTTTGCTGATGTCC
Organism: Protopterus annectens; assembly: GCF_019279795.1. NCBI lineage: Eukaryota > Metazoa > Chordata > Ceratodontiformes > Protopteridae > Protopterus > Protopterus annectens. The sequence continues at coordinate 51,755,618 of NC_056741.1, read as the reverse complement.
AAGATTATGTTATGGTTTCCTGGTTGCCTAAGTTTGCAGATGGCTGCAAACTTGGTGTTGTCTTGGCACATTTATTGACAATAACCTCTCTTTTGATTGCTATATATCAGTTATAATTAGGAAATTGTTATATCTAACTAATAACTAAGGGTATATCCTCCAAGCCAAGGTGTTATCATTCTCCATAATTCCTCCTTAATGTCATGAGTCTGTCTAAATGTAAATGCCTAGCATAGAAAACCTCTGTCAAGACTTCTTTATACTGTATTATCCATGTTTGATAGCATCTTTGTTATGCAATTAATTTCTTTTCCTATTGTATCTCTCATGTTAAAGTCATAAATGATTAAAATTATAATGTGCTGTTTGACTTTTTAGTTTCAGTGTTTAATCCATTTTTCTTTATAAACACAGCCACAAAATGATGTCATTGTATGTACTGATTTACATACAACTGCAAACCACTGTGGATAATTAAACTAGCTTAACTCTTTAGAGGAACTGTGTCTTATTTACATTGTAGTTTCACTACTACATCATTATGTGTTACTTTTCAGTGTGTGGTGTTCCATCTGCAAGAATTAGTTGACAATTTGCCTTTCTAAGAAGAAAGAAAGAATGAAACTACTTCGGATGCTTTAAACATGAAATACAGCAGTGTGTACATTTATTTAGGTAAGGCATTGGCCACCTAAATCAGGGACTGTGGGTTCAAGTCCCATCTGGCATAAATAATCCTGATGAATAAGCATTAAGTCTTTTGTGATGTTGCAGCAGGGATTTTTAGCTCTGAGAAAAATATTCAGAGGGTGGTCCTTCCAAACGAAGTCAAATGCAAAAACAACGCACTTTTTGCTTCAAAAGCTATATAATTTGCCTTTGCATATGGTATGTAATAAATACTACAGATGAAAAAAAGTAGTTTCTTTGTATATGGTGAGGAAGTTATGTTCATGTCCAAAGGTTGGCTAATTAAAACTTGCTTTAAAACATGATCAAAACATTTTAAGTTATACAGAGCATCTAAAAGCCTTATTACCATACTCCATCTCTTATAGAATCCAGTATGACAGCTGTTGACTGGCATACAAAGCTGCAAATGACCAAGTCCTGCCCAATCTTTTATGTGTTCGTAAAATTCATAAATACCACCAATACCTACTTTAAGTACCTTAATCTACATTATAGTAGTAACAGGACCTGTTTGCAAGATGGATATCTCTTCCAAAGGATCTTCTACTTATAGAATAATATCCCTCTCCATGTCTGACAAGGTAGCTTCCTACCACTCTTTAAAGTTATCTTTGATGAGTGAATGAGGATTGATAAATTCACACCTGGTCTGTCTTCTGAGGTCCTTATTGATAAGAGACATTGCATTGACTGGGCTCAAAACATTCTACTGGATTGATAGCCTGGTACAGACCTATAAACCTATAAGCTATAGAGTACAGACCTATAAAGCTATAAGCTATAGAGTACAGACCTATAAACCTATAAGCTATAGGGGAATTATTATTCTTAATGTTCTCATTAACCTTTGGCATGAGGACAACTGCTGGATAATTGGACTTTCTATAATACAAGATACGATGACTCATCCTCTTTACCCATCACTGTATAACGACGTTGTATACCTTCAGCAATATGGCAACATTTCTGTTTTCCTTTTATATTAGTTCCTTGGTTCATGGCACCACTATTATAGGTTCATAGGTTCATAGGCTCATACTAGGCTATCTGCCCGAGGGCATTTACAAGCCTAGCCCATCGTTTTGTGGCTTACGCCACCCCTTTAGTATGGGGAACTATACCCATTATTTTGCTGTACCTCTGTCGAGCAGTGACACTGAGGTTATCCCTGGGGTATATCTGTGATCTCCCATCCATTGGTCAAGATTTCTCTTGAACAAGGCCAGCGAGGTGCTCTGCCTTACATGTACCGGGATTTTGTTCCACAGCATAGGGAGTCTTTGGGTGATGAATCTATCCCTCCAGCACGTCCTATTAATAGCCGTGTCAAGGTTTAAGTCTCCGCCCTTGTGGCTCTGATGGATCTAGATTTTTTAGGTGAAGCATATTCATCAAATCTGGGTTTGACATGGCCTTGTATGTTAGGCAAAGGTCACCTCTGAGCAGCGGTAAGCGACTGAATAGAGCTGGAGTTCTTTCAGTCGGGCAGCATAGGACAGATTTTTGAGACCCTTTATCCTTTTGGTGAGGAACTTTTGTGGCCTCTCCAGCTGCTGCAAGTGTCGGGTCAGATACATTCCGAATGGGGCATTATACTCAATCATTGGTCTGATGAGTGATGAGTAAAGGGAGACTATGACCTCCCTTGATCTAGATGAGAATCCCTTCATGATAAGGTGGGCAATGTAGAAGGTCTTCCTAACTACTTTAGCTACATGGGTGTCGAATGACAGACTACTATCAACCTGGGTCCCCAGGTCCCTGATAACTTCTTCTGTGCTCAGTGGATTGCCACCTATTTGGTAGCTAGGGGTAACCTTGTTTTTCTCGAAGGGTATGACTATGCATTTTTTGGCATTTAACTTTAGGCTGTGGCTCTGGCACCAGTTATCCATTTCTGTGAGACCCTTCTGAAGGATATCTGTATCAGATGTGTTTTCTACTATGGCGCCCAGTTTGCAGTCATCTGCAAACTTTGTCAGCCATAACCCTCCTGTGTTTGCTTTTACTTCGGAAAAGTAGATGCCAAACAAGAGTGGGCCCAGGACTGAGCCCTGTGGGACACCACTTGTGACAGGCTTTGAGTCTGACATGGTGCCAGCAACTCTGACCCTGTGGGTTCTGTCACTCAGCCAGTTTGCAACCCATCTTGTGATGTATGGGTTGACATTTAAGCTGATGAGTTTTTCAATGATACCCGAGTGGGGTATTGTATCAAGGGCCTTAGCCAGATCGAGGTAGGCTGTATGGACTGCCTTTCCCTCATCAATGGCTTTAGTGACTGTTTCGAAAAAGTCAACCAAGTTTAAAAGCATGATCTGCCTTTGACAAAGCCAAACTGGGTTGGATCCAAAGTCTGCAAATTCCCTATGTCTTTATTTATGAGGTCCATTATGATCCTCTCCATGGCTTTGCAGATAAGGCTTGTCAAGCTAATGGGCCGGTAATTTCCAGGGTCGGTGGAGGCACCGCCTTTGTGAAGTGGTACCACAGTTGCAGTGCGCCACTCCTGGGTGCGTATCCAGAGGTAAGACTTTGATTAAACAGCTGTCCTAGCTGTGGGTTTAATTCCTCATTGAGTTCATGGAGCACACAGCCGGGGACACCATCAGGTCCCATGGATGCTGTGTTGTTTGCTTTGGAGAGAGCAGTTCTCACTTGGGCGCTGGAGATGTTTGTGGGGATGCAATCATCTGGTATAGATATATCTCCTTTAGGGGGAGGGGAGAAGTTTGCACTGAACCTGTCAGCCAGTATGTTGGCAATGTCTGTAGGATTAGTAATCTTCACATCATTTTGAACTAGCTCTGAGCATATCTGGGAGTTTCCTCCCAGGTTTCTAACATAGCTAAAGAAGGCCTTATGATTGTCTTTTGAGTCTTTAGCTATTTTTCTCTCGAAATTTGCTTTGGATGATTTTATGAGAGCTCTTAGTTTTTTACTTTTAGTGATCAAGGGTGTCTTACCTTTTAAGGATTTTGCTCTGTCTTGTAGTAGCTTCCTCCTTTTGTTGTAGAGTTTGTTTATGGCTGGGGTCCACCAGACTGGACGCTTGCCTTTGGTACAAAGAGTCTTTGTTTTGCTTGGGATTGCCTTATCCATGCAGTCCTGCAGGTGCTGGTAGAAGGCATTTGTAAGTGATTCAGCGGCTTGAGTACTGTTTTCCACGCTCGGGGCCTTAAAGGAGACCACACTAGTCTTTAGAAGTGTGAAGTCGGCTTTTGAGAAGTTCTTTACTGTGGTCTTTTTATTTCAGGTGGGGTGGGATGAGGACCTCCAGCGAGATTAGTTTGTGGTCTGATCTCACCAGTGAGGGGTACACCTCCGGTGTTGAACATTGTGCTCCCATGTTCGTGATGATGAGATCAAGTATGTTATCTCCTCTTGTGGGGATGGTGACTAGTTGTTCCATGGCATTTGAGTTTATGAATTCCAGGAACTTTTGGGCTAGGGTGTTTGGGCTTGAGTAGTGTTCCCAGTCTATATTAGAGTAATTGAAGTCACCTAGTATGATGGTGTTTGGTGATACATTTATCCCCTCTAGTGTTTTCAGGAAGGCCATGTGAGGTTCCTGAGTTTGTGAGGGTGGCCTGTAACATGCTACAATTCAGATCCACTGAATGAATCAGTACTGCTTAGCCTGGGCTTTCTCATATGGCATTCATGATAGCTCATCTATAGTTATACCGGACGCTGTACAGAACATATCTATTGTATCAACATCTTTCTCATATTGTTGATGTGATAGTCCATCCATCAGTATACAGGTCATATCCATTGGATCGGTAATGTTTAGTACTTTTCATTTCTCATATGGCAGTCATGGCAGCCCATCTTTCATTGTACAGAGCATATCCGTTACATCATCACTGATCGGTAGTTGGGCTTTTTCATGTTTTAGTTGTGACAGTCTGTCATTGTGCAGAATGTTCTCCATTGGATTGGTAGTGCTCAGTGTTGAGTCTTTCACACGTCACTTAACAGCACTCCATCAACATTGCAGCACTGCTTAGTTCCTTTGAATTCAGTGGTACTGTGGTGTGTGCATATAGCAAACATGTCCAGTGCTGTAACTGTGCAGTTGATATTAGAGATTCTCTAGCATAAAGACAGATACCAGTTGCTAGAAATCTATGACCAGTATAAATCTGTTACCCTACAAATCTTTAATGAATTTCTTTGCTTACTAGATCAGGCTAAAGGCTTCTCTGTCAGATGTTTTCATTTCATTTGACCACCCCACCCCAGGGACCCTAACTCTCATTCTTTAAAGGCTTCTCTGTCAGATGTTTTCATTTTGTTTGCCCACCCCACCCCAGGGACCCTAACTCTCATTCTTTAAAGGCTTCTCTGTCAGATGTTTCCATTTCGTTTGACCACCCCACCCCAGGGACCCTAACTCTCATTCTTTAAAGGACACGTCCTTCCTTCTTTTCTTACCTCATCATTTGAGGTCACAATGAAAAAAAGAGGTAAAATCTGAGAAATTCAAGCTGTCATCTGCCAGGAGGTTAGGCCATTCCTGCATACTACGTATACCATACCATGGCAATCAGCAGGTGCACCACTGAAGTGGGGTCTGTACTGCTAGTCCCCCGGTGTGTGCATGTACTTCCACATACACAATTACCAAATTCTGGCTTTCAGTTGATGCTAAACTGTCTTCGTAGGCTGAATCCCCAGCTTCATTTGCTTGTTATTGTTGGGGTGCCTGACCTCAGACAACGGTAATCATGCCATGGGCTGACCTCAGACAACGGTAATCATGCCATGGGCTGAACTGGCTTTCTTCACCAACAGGATGGAGGAACTGATCTCGGCCACTCGCTTCCATTCCTCTTGCCAGTTCCTTCAGCACCTAGAGACGTTTATTAAAAACAGGTCATAAGAGCTACAGTCAGGGCTCTAGCACTCTGTCGAGAAGCTGGTGTTCTTTGTCAGTTTGCTTTCCTCAATGACTTGAAAGCAAAAGGCATGTGTGAATAATAGCAATAAATAGTAAAAACGTAAGAGGTACTCTAACAAACATCTGACACACTGAAATGTGCTGGTAAACATTTCTTAATTTAAATGTCACAATTAAGCTTTTAAGGACTGTGTTATGCAGTCCACTTGCAATGCATTTTAGCCAAGCAAATCATTACATAATGGCACAAGCTTAAACATCTCATCACTAAAAACAGCATACGGCCTTCTAAATGTCTTAAATTTACAGCAGTTAATGTAATACCCTTGCTTAATTATTTTATTCTTTAAAGTGTATTAAGCACTTTCTGAACCAAGTGTAAGAAACACATTGTTGAAGTTCGACATAGCCTCCTAACTACACATGCTACCACATTACATAGTTCTGAGGCATGAAGCACATTGTTTCTTGGATTTTAATGAGTTGATAAGGATGGCTCCTGGAATATTTTTGGAGATTAAAGCTGTTTGCTATGACATCATAAAAGACAGAAGCCACAATGCCTCACTACCTAAATTAGTGTATACAGTATTGTCTTTCCATGCTAAAGGAATTAGTAGGACTTTCTTATTTCCCAGAGGGGTAAACTGTAAGCTAGGCCTTGGAGATGGAATACTCTATGTTGAAAATTAACATGTGAAAAAGTAGATGTCAAACCACAATGAAGCTGATCTTCTTAAAAGTTAAGTGACTTTGCTCACCTATAATGTTTTGCAGATGTATGTAAATTATTGCCCAGTACCTACCATGACATATTTTCTGGGTGTGGATATATGGAAAAAATGATTTAAGTCATGGAGCTAAAAATTCAAACACCACATTAACATCTTCATGTTTTTACAAAATTACTTCCAACTTTAACACAATGTTTAATCTTTGTCTTACTACTTACATGATGCCTAATGCACGTAAATCTGCCATAAAATCATTGCTCAAACAAAACAACCTGCACTCAAAGCAAGCCACACTCAAAACAACCCGCACTCCCATCACACTGTCACCCCAGTTCCATCATCCCAACCCTGTGCAAAATCTTTGAGAAAATTGTCTACCTTCAGGTCACAGACTACATTACTAAATACCAGCAGAGAACAAGAACAACACGGCATCTGGTTGGGGAAGAGCACATCCACGATCATCTGGTCTCTGACCAATGAAATTCTCATGTCAATAGATAAAGATATTTTCTCTGGTACAATTTTTGTAGACCTCACCACAGCCTTTGAAGTAGTCAGTCACTTCTCTCTTATAATCCACCTTTCAGAACTAGGCATTAGCCTTGATGCACTCTCTTGGTTTGAAAGGTATCTGACTAACCATCATTTCTCAGTGAAGTATAACTCCTGTACATCAAACCCCTCTCCACTACTCACAGATGTACTTAAAGGATCTATTCTTGCCCCTTTCAGTTCTCTATATATGTCAATAAACTTTCTCTTGATCTTCCTTAATGTCCTGTGCTTCTCTAAGTAGATGACATGGAACTTTCTCACTCCAACCACTCACCAACTACCTTACAACAAGATCTACAATCTGACTTCAGTCAATTCAGTGAGTGGATTACTACTAAAAACGTCATGCTATATACATCCAAAATGAAATCTATGCTTATTAGTACTGAACAAAAACTTAGCAGATCTAAGAAAACTTTAACAGTACATATTCACAAGAACCATCTCTTAGAGCAAGACTCCGGTTTCAAATATCCTCGTCTCTGGTTAGACCTCTCACTCAACTTCTATCTCCATCTTGATAATACATTAAAAAAATAATAGCCTCCTTTCCTGCGCACAAAAACATCTCCTTTCCTTTTACACTCTACTAGGTCTGAAATACAGAAAGGACTCTTCTTTCCTTAACTCAAATTCAGACTTCCTCTTAAATCATAGATAGTGCCTTTTTTAGGCAGTGTTTCAAGGACAAAATTCCCGACATAAATACTCCATCTAAAAACAACCTCAGAGTCATGCTGCTAAATGCTAAGAGTCTTAACATTAAACTGCACTCACTGTAAACAGTCTTCAGCTTGGAAGACGCAGACATTTGTGCACTCATGGAAACCTGGTTCAAGGCTGCAAAGATCCCCCAGCCATACCGGGTTACACCTCTTTCCACACATTCAGAGCACAAACTGAAGGCATGAAAACTGAAGGAGGTGGTGTATCAATAGTCATTAAAGATAAATACACCTCCAGCTTGGTTAAACAGCATGATTCCCCTGGAGACACTTCAAGTGCAATTAGCTGTTGGTAGGATATCTATTTAAGTCATTGTCAGCTACAGGACCCCCTTCATGAATCAGGACACCTACTCTGCCTATTTGGATCTCCTTGAGTCTATCAAGTAAATTCAAACACCATGGTTTTGGGCGACTTTAATTACCCATCCATTGACTGGGTAAATGTCTCATGCTCAGACTTGCCTAAAGGTTTCTCAACCTTGTCAGCTTCAGTGCTCTGGATTAACTTGTTAACATCCCAACAAGGGGGGTCAACATCCTAGATCTGGTGCTTACCAATATGGAAGACCACTGTAGCACCCCCGCTGTGAGGTGTTCCCTGGTGAGATCTGACTACAAATCAGTCTCATTCAGAGTAACTATCACACCTGAGCTCCCACCCCCAGCAGCAACTAAACTAAAAAAGTTCTTCAAAGCAGATTATAACCTCTTACAGGCTGGTTTAAATAGCTTCACTGCACCTCCCCCCTCAGATGGAACTGGCAACTGTCAAGTTCTAAACCAATGCTTTATACAAACACTTGTATAACTGCATTTACTCGGCCATACCTGATAGGACTAAAACAAGCTCCTTAAGAAAGAGCAAACCTGCCCGTTGGACAACTGCCATTAACAGGCTTTGCAATAAGTGGAAGAAATTACTGTCTAAGAGTAAGACTTGAGAGCCATAAACTGGAAACACTCCCTCCTCAGCTTAAACAAGCAAATAAGACTTCTTGTAAAGTCCTCCAAAGCAAACTATGAATGCAAATTAGCTTTCTCAGCTAAGGACAACCATAAAGCATTCTTTAGTTGCATCCATATCCTAAAAGGAAAGGCCTAAATTTGTGCCGAACTGGTAGTTAATGATACCACATATAATGAGCCTGTGGACATACCTAACCTGTTGGCCAATAGGTTCTGTGAAAACTTCACTCCTCTGTCCCTGCCACATGTACCCCATGACATCCCTACCACGTGCCCTACCTTGTATCTCTAAATAGCAGGTCATAAATGCACTCTCTAAGACAAAAATACAGTATATATGGGACCTGATAACATCCCATGCTGCATCCTACATGGGCTCCAACAAGAATTAGCAACACCATTGGATAATGTTTTCAATCATAGTCTAAGCACAGGCTTTGTCCCAGCTGAATGGAAAATGGCCACTGTTATTCCCTTGCACAAAGGTGGTGCTTCCCCTGACTCCAGGAACTATAGACCAATTAGCCTGACTAGCCTTATCTGCAAGGCCATGGAGCAAATCATCATGGACCTTATCAACAAGCATATAGGTAATCTCCAAACACTTGACCCTACTCAGTTTGGATTTGTCAAAGAGAAATCACACCTTTTAAACCTAGTGGACTTCTTTGAGACAGTCATCAAGGCCTTGGATGAGTGGAAATCTGTTCATACAGCTTACCTAGACTTAACCAAGGCTTTTGACACCATCCCTCACTCAGGCATCATTGACAAACTCACTCAGGTATCAGCCCTTATATCATTAGATAGGGTCACTAACTGGCTCACTGATAGAACACATATAGTTAAAACAGGAGAATCCAACGCCAACAGCAGACCTGTAACTAGTGGTGTTCCAGAGGAGTCAGTCCTGGGACTTCTACTGTTTGAAATCTACTTCTCTGAAGTACAAGCAAAAACTAAAGGTCTGTGGCTGACAAAGTTTGCTGAGGACTGCAAACTGGGAGCAGTCATAGAATCTCCAAATTATTTCAACATTCTACTAGAGGGTCTTACACAGACAAATGATTGGTGCCAAAGACATGGCCTTAAACTGAATGCAGAAAAAAAGTATCCCTTTCAGTAAGAGCAATACTCCTGCTACTCCTGCTAACTACCACATCAATAGCAACACCCTAAGTATGCACTCAGTGCTGAGACACTTGGGCACACAGGTTGATAACAACCTTACCATTGATCACCATGTCTCCACAGAAGGGCAGTTTATACTGCTAATCTCATAAGTAAGGGCATTGCCTCCAGAAAAAAAAGAAGATATAACCTCCCTGTACTTTTCCCTCATCAGGCCAATAATTGAGTACAATGCCCCTTTTAGTATGTAGCTTTCCAAGCACCTGCAGCAATAGGAGAGGCCACAGAAGTTCTTTACAAGGAAAATTCAAGGTCTTCAGCATCTGTCCTATATGAATAATCTGAAATCAATGTCACTTTATTCTATTTCATACAGATACTCAGAGGTGATCTCTGCCTTGCATTTAAGGCAATCTCTGACCCTGCTTTATTGGAAATGGTGCATATCTGCAGGTCACATGGTACACGGGTTACTCGTTCTCAATGTGACATTAATAGAACAGATTTGTTTCCCAGAGGTTACCATACCTTTGGAGCAGACTGCCACTTCATGTCAAACAGACCACCTCAATGGTCCTTTTCAAATGCAATCTAGACGATTGGATGGGTAACTGTAAATTCACCCCCTGGGGTTGCACCTGTGCACTCTTGAACAGGGGCAATAAGTGCTGATTGTGGAAATAAGGGTAGAATTTGGCTAGGCTTGTAAGGGCCCTAGGCCATTAGCCTAGTAACTTCTTATGATCTTATGATCCTATGATCAGCAGCCTCTACTAAAAACTCGACCACTATTCAAACACTAGAAAATAAACTAGATTATTACACACTACCTCAAAAATGAACACTACTGTGTAACACAAAAAAGGTAGACTGTCTCCTGGCTAACCAAATAGTAGGCCTGCTGCAAGGATATCAGCTGTTATTGTCCTTCTTTAAATCTCAAAACTAATTAAGTCACAATTCTGACTTGAGAAATTGAAAGCAAAAGGGAAGTGACATAAATAAAGTATTAGAAATAATAAGGTATAATAAATTATATTTATGGAGATCTAATGGATGGACTTAGAGGAGTGTACAAACTAGAAATAGATTATTTCTTGCTATTTCAAGGAATATAAATAACTAAGGAAGGTGTATTAGAACCATAATTTTCAGATCATTTGGCTATCTGGATAGAAATAAAAGGATATGATGGATATATAAAGATAGGAAAATGGATGAGGAAAAATGGTATGAGAAATGAACTATATCAGTGAAGGAATTTTGGAAAGATTATATGGATATGAGAAGATGTTATCTTGGTTGGTCAGAATGGTGGATAGCCTTTAGAAATATATATGAAATGTTATGTACAATGGGAGTTAGAAGTAAGAAAATAAAATAAGGAAATTTATAAGAAGAAAGTGGAAAGTTATTTTCTACTTTGGAAAAGAGAGATAGCAGATAGGGAATATGTTTCTAAAGGAAAAAGTACTGTACCGATTAAATCATGCAACAATCAAGTACTTGTTATATTAGCAAAAGTATTTTTTGCAGGGAGAGAAGGAGGACACAACTCAATGTTTAAATAAGTTAGTTAAAGAAGATTCCACAGTAATAAGAGAAAACAGACACAATGCAGAGTAGACAATAAAAATAATGGAAGCGGCAACTGAATATGTGAAGGAGATGTTTCAAGAAAAATACTCTTCCAAATGGAGAGATGAAAATTAAAAGTATTTTCACAATAAGATAATGAACAGATAGAAAGAGAAATATGTTTGGAAGAACTGACAAGAATATTAGGAATAGATAACATGGAATCAGCAGCAGGATCTGATGGTACAGAATATCAAATGTATAAAAAACTGGAACCGGCAGAATAGATGTTTTTAAGGGTCTTAAATGACTGGTTAAAGGAATGCTTCAAGTAAAAAGAATTATGTAGAGGGGCAATGAAATGTATGTGGAGGAAAGAAGATAGGCATGATCTAAAGAATTAGAGACCAATGATAATGAATAATATAGGCTACAAAAGTTTAATGAAGATAATTCAGAGAAGAATGGGTATGAAAATTAATAAGGTCATAGACGGCATGATATGTATATACTGTAAGAGCAGAGGTCGTCAGGAAGTATTAATGATAATTAGGCAGTCATTGGATAATAATATAAATAGAAAGGAAATGATTATGACAGGTGACACAAAGAAAACATTGATACTATACAACATTCTAAATTATGGGGAATTTTTTTTTTTCAAAACAGGTTTATTGTTTTAACATATAAGAGAAATATCATAACAATTTTATACAAGTAATTAAAAATAGATATTATTATAATATTCAACAAAACAACTAAAGTATTTACAAAGACATCCACTACAATCAGATCAATTAATTAAACTAAAATACCATGCTATTGAAATTAGAATTTTTTTAACAAATTTTGTAAATTATCCCATACAATATAATAAGATGTTTTTCTAGTTGTTCTTGTCCTAATTGTGTTTATTTCCATATGGCACACTATATTCATAACGTTTTTAAATTCATTGAATGAAGGAGGTGTATCTGAAATCCAATTTCTGGTTATTATTTTCCTAGCCACTGCTAGAATAGACAATAACAAGGGAAGCTTAACCTTTTTAACACTTTGAGGTACAGGTGTGTTGAATAATATAAGAGATTTAGAAATAATGAAATTATCTGTAAAAAGAGCCTGCAAAAATTCATTAATTGACTTCCAGTATTCTTTCAATTTTATACAGTCATAAAACATATGAGCCCAGTCAGCATTAATTTCTACATTACATCTCTTACATAAATTATCTTTATTATTTATTTTATTCATCATCGAAGGTGTATAAAAAGATCTATGTAAAAATTTCCATGTATAAAGTCTCCAGACAATGGAAGACGTAGTTCTATGAGCAGATTCCAATATATATTGTTTATCTTGTTGATTTGGTGGGTCCCCATTAATAGAAGTGAAATAATTCCAGTATGAATCTACACTGTAAAAAGTTTCTTGTCTGATAATTTTATGTATGTATGAAAGTTTACCTTTATCAGAAACTTTATGTTGTAAATTTAATATCAAGTAATCAATCAGTGTTGGAATAGATTCTTTAACTGCTATAGACATTAGATCTATTTTATTAATGAGATGTTGTCTAAAGGTCTGAACCTCTAACCAGCAAGTTTCTCTTAGATCAAATTCTTGTTTTAAGAAATCTAGATTTTTAACTTTATTATCAGATATCAACTGATACCAGTACTTTAGATCATTATCTATAGCTAAATGAGTTCCTTCAGAAGTAGATGACAAAAGCATACCCTGAGTATACATTATAGGGAATATAATAACATTCCATTCCCTATACTTAGGGTGCATGAATATAAAGTTACGATAGCTAATAATAATGTTTAATGGGTAACAAACCATATGTTTAGGTGTAATAGGTGAAGTACAAAATTCCTTTAGTAACCATAACATGGAGTTATTTACAATCATATTTTTATGTGTTAAGGAGATTTTCATGAAGTGTATACTAATTAGCTCCCAATAATCTTTCCATTTTGCAACATATGACTGATCTATTAATAAAGTAATAACTTTTACAATAGAAGAGATAGTATATAAATTAAAGTCTGGAAAAGAAATCCCCCTTGAGACCAGCTATTAGTATGTTTCTTTAATGCAATCCTAGGTCTATTAGGTGCCCATAGGAAATTTAACATTAGTGTATTCAGTTTCTTGATAATTATTTTTGTAGGTGGAAGTATTATTGATTGTATTAAGTATAAAATCTTGAGGAATATTATCATTTTAATAATTGTAAGTCTATCCTCCATAGTAAAAAAACATATTATTCCAGGTATTAAAAAGGTTTTGTATATTAAGAAAACAGGTATTATAATTATTATATATAATAGATTTAATATCTTTAGATAGTATTATACCTAAATAAGTTATCTGACCTGAATTGGGTACATATTTAGTAAAATCACTAATGAGAATATTTTTTCGTGTATATATAGGTAGTATTTTAGTTTTTTCTTCATTGAATATTAAACCAGAAATACTTTTAAAATTCATCATTTTATCAAATAGAGACTGCATAGAAGAATTAGATCCTGCTGATGTAATTAGAACATCATCTGCAAAAAGTTGAATTTTGGATGTTATATTTTCATCTATTTCAAAACCCTCTATGTCAGTACTGTTTCTGATCAAATTAGCCCAAGGCTCCATTACTAAAGTGAATAATAGTGGAGAAAGTGGACATCCTTGTTTTGTACCTTTAAAATGGGTATTTTTTTGTGAAACATATGTTCCTACCTTAATATAAGCCAAAGTTCCTTTGTATAAATGCTCAATTAGATTTACAAATGCATCTGAGAAGTTTGTGCACTTCAGTAAGGTAAACAGATAGTCCCAACTTACTGAATCAAATGCTGAACTTATATCAAGACTAATAAGTGTTAAATCTTTCTTTTCCTATTTGAAAAATCAATTAATGTTAAAGTTCTTCTTATATTATCAAAAGTATTTCTATTTACAATGAAGCCTGTCTGATCTATATCTATAATGCCGGGGATGATTGTCTTCAATCTATCAGCAAAAATACTCATAAACATTTTATAATCAACATTAAGTAATGAGATGGGCCGATATGAAGTACATCTAGTTGGATCTTTATTAGGTTTTAAAATTGGTGAAATAAATGTATATTGCCAAGATGAGGGGGTTATTAACTCAGTTTGGGCCAAAAATGTATTAATGAATATGTACTTTTAGAAAGGATTTTATATATCTCTGGTATAATACCATCATTACCCGGTGCTTTGTTTGATTTAAGCTTATTTATTTGTGTAATAACCTCTGTATATGAAATACTCTTGTCCAATAGTTTAATCTGTTGTTTATTAAGCTTTTTATTCATGTTTGTGGTTATAAACTCCTTTATTTTATCTTTAGGTTCCATGTTAATGTTATTATGGTTAATTTTGTGAAAGTGATTTCTAAATTCATCTAGTATTTCTGGTATACTAGAAACATTCTTCTTTTCCTTAGAGAAAAGATTTCTTTGATATGGTTTTGTTTATTCAACCTTTTGTTTTATTTTTAAGTCTATGTAAGTATTTGGGGCTTATTGAATAAGACAAAAACTTGTATTTCTCTAAAGTTATTTTAACTTTATGAGTTAAAATTTCTTTTTATTTCTCATTTAGTTTGTTTATTTCTTCAATAACTTTCTTGTCCATAATATTTTCTTTATTATTATGTTTATAAGAGTCTAATTTACTTTGAATATCTAACAATTTCTTATCCAAGATTTCCTTTTATTATTATACCATCTGATACTTTGTCCATATAGATATGATTTTAAGGCATCCCAAACATAAACAATGGAGACTTCAGGAGTATTATTTATGTCTAAAAAATGTTTTACTTCTGAAAGTATATATTCTTTATAGTCTTTTAGTTGAGTAAAGTATGCTGGTATCCTTTGATCTGAACATTATGAGTATTTTTATCATGAATTCAAAAACAATTGAATTATGATCAGATATAGGACATGAAATGATTTTGGAATTAATTAAATCTGTTACCATCTGGTTAGAAATAAAGACCCTATCTATTTTTGAATAAGTTTTGTATCTGTTAGAAAAAAAGGTGTATGGTAATGATTTTGAATCTATCTGATTATTAATATCATTCAAATGATAAGAATTAGCAAAATCATTTAAATGTTTTGCATTAGATGTAATTCTTCTTTTTCCTATAGTGGTAGTGTCACTTTCATGTAGTATACAATTAAAGTCACCAGCTAAAATAATATCTCCTATACAGAATGATATGATCTTATCAAGATGATGTTTCACTGTATTAATACCAATTCTAGGTATCCAATATACATTAATTAAAGTGTAAGTCTTCCCATTAATTTGTATTGTAACCATACAAAACATTCCTTTGTCATCCTGATAAGACTTAATGGTTTTAGGAATGGGCATACTTTTATTCCATAAAATAGCCACTCCTCTTTTTTTCTAAATGTGCTCTGAACTAACCAATACTGTATATTTGTTTGTGGCTAGTTTATCAATATCTTTTTTCAAGAGATGGGTTTCTTGCAGGAAGACTAAGTTGGCCTTATGTAAATTAATGTATCTTCTTAGGCTTGCCCTTTTACACGGATTATTCAATCCATTAATGTTTAAAGAAATTCCTTTTAAAGATGTCATTTGGCATTTTTAAAACTTAAGAATCTTATGATCAAAATAACAAATAACAAGATAAGTAATGTTACATCTCCTCCTTTAGGTGTACCTTTAAATATAGCTGTATTTATTGAATCTCTTATGGGATTTTGTATAGGATTCAATTTTGTTTGTAGTGACAATGAGTGTACAAAATATATTGTGGATGTCAAAACTATATACATATAACAATGAACAAGTGAAAATAATGTAAGGATTAAACCTTGCATCCAGCCTGGAGTTATAAACTCCAACTTAGAGTAGTATTTACCACTCAAGTTAACCCCTACCCTAAGCAGCAGTACCTCAGCTACCACCTTATCAATTTAATACTAGTTATATTTAACTGAGGTTAACAGTTTTCAATTCAATTATCTAGCAAGACAAGACTACACATTTGGTAAAACAGCATCATATAAACTAAAATAAACTTTTTTTTTTAAAAAACTGTTCATACTACTATATACATCTATGTAATATAAAACACTTGTATTCAAATAGCATTCAAATAATCTTGATGTTAGAAATCAAGAGAAGAGAAAAATAAGTTCTAACATTCATTTAAATCAAAAACTTTGGCTAATATGATTCAGACATTACATATATTAAGATGCATCTATTTTCTGTCATGTAAATGCAGTCAACAGCTTCCAAAAAAAAACATTGAATTGCTTGTATATGAGCATTTACTCATACTCATTATTGTCAATAGAATAAAATATTGTATTCATAGAAATTGTTATAAATCATACTGCATACTTGCATTATTGTAAAAAAAAAAAAAAAAAAAAGAAGCCATCACACACACACATATATACATATATATATATACACACACACATATACACACACATATACACACACACACACACACACACACACACACATATATATATATATATATATATATACATATACACACACACATACACACACACACACACACACACACACATATATATATATATATATATATATATATATACATATACACACACACACACACACACACACACACACACACACACACACACACACACACACACACACACATGCACACACACACACACACACACACACACACACACACACACACACACACACACACACACACACACACACACACACACACACACACACATATATATATATATATATATGATCTCACTGAGTTGTGTCCTTGCTGAGCACTATCCTACTTGCTGTCCCTACAATAAATCTGTCTGCTTTATACAGAATAATGCACAGCAAACACATTTTAGTAACCAGATTTTACAACCATGCTATACTACTGCTTTAAAATATATCACATGACAATTTCTTCCAGAATAGAGTTATAAAATTATTTATGCTTGTCAATCAGATGAATGAGTTATAGTAATGTATATGTTTGGAGCATAAGTTTTTAACACAGATTATTATGCTGCTGTTAAGTAGATTTTCAAAAACACTTGAATAAATGTTTCATTTTCTATGCCTTCTAAAATAAGACATTTACTTACTACAAGAAACTGCATCATTTAAACTCATTATAACTGACATATTTTATGAATTATAACATAGATATTTAAGTAATTATATAACATAACTCACATTTAGATTTTAAAGAGTTCATTTTCCTTCACATAGTCGCATTTGCATCATTTCTACTTCCTGGTAGAGTGTTCTTCCTGAATCTGTGATGTGTCAGTGTGATATCTAGGTCAAAGGTTAGACTGACTGCTTTCAGCTTCTCTGTGAGAATTCTGAGAGTTGAAGCTTTTGAAGTAGCTCATGGACACTGTGCATGAGACAGCCCACATCCCAGATTGTCTCCCTTAACATTTTGGCGGGAAACTTATTAAAAACTAGTGACAAACATTCATTTAGCAGTGTAAATGCATCTAAACATGACAAAACCTTTCACAATGTATTTTACAGGTTATTACAGCCTCTATGTAAGTGAAATTAAGCCCAAAATTATTAATAAGTAATAAAACTCAATATTTTTGTCCCAACTCAATTTTTATGCAAATCTTATTATTTACTGTGTCTATATGATCAAAAGCATTTCTATATATTAATAAAGAAAAGAAAAGAGAGTAGAAAATAAAAGAGTGTAAGGCAGAAATAAAAAAAATGTAAGAGAAAGCTATAAGAAGTATATACAATGGAATATTACTTACTGTTTATATTAATAGAGTTAAAATAAAACATATTATTTACTATTATTTAGTTCTAATTATTATTAGTTAAAGCATGACAGATTATTTACAAACAAGCATAAGCAGTATAATCAAGAAAGTATAATTAGGAATAGCATTTGAAGAACATATAAACTTTTTACAATGAATAAATATGTTATTATTCTATTAATCATATTTTCATTACTCTTCTCTCCCTGCCCTCCCCCACCCTTTACCCACTACATAATCTAAACAGAATGTCATTGTTTAAACAAAGAAAAGAAGAAAAGGAGAAGAAAAAAAAAAGATAAAGAAAAAAATGTATCAAATTAATGACCCTACTTCTCTTTTCAGAAAGAGAAACAAATTGAATCATAGCTTGTTATTAGTTCTTCAGATATTTTGACTGGTTATGAAACAAAACATTTCTTTGCACACAGAGAATAACTTTGATTAAATCTTTTTCAGAATATTTGTGGCTTTCTGGAAATGCAGGAACTATATTTAAAAAGATTAATAATGAAATAAAATTATGAGAGAAAAAAAAAACATAGAACAAATCATTTGTTTTTTAGTCTCTTCTTCTTCTCTGAAGTCTTCCACGAAGTTTCAGTTGCCAGTCTCTTTAATGAAGGACTAGTCCATTCCATTTCCTCTATTTTATCCAAAATCTTATTTTTTTGATAAACAGTAAAGCAGAGTCTAAGTCATCAAAAATTTTAGGACCATCAGGAAGGAAGATTTTAAGCTTGGCAGGAAACAGAAGGTATGTTTTAAACTGTGCTTTTTAAGCTCCCTTATTAGTGGCAGAAAAACTTTTCTTTTAGCTATTACCATGGAAGAATAGTCATTGTCAAAACGCACAGTTGTCTCATTAATCTTAACAGGAGCTTTAGCCCAAGCAGATTTAAGAACCATCTCTTTATCAAAAGATGATAGAAATCTAACTATAACTGATCTAGGATAGTTTTTGTTAGAGTTAGTATTAGCTATAGATCTATGTGCTCTTTCGATACCAAAAGAGAATGCTTCTGGTAAGTCAAAAGTTTTAGGGAGCCATGTTGTTAAAAAAGAAGTAATATTGTTACCTTCAATATTTTCTGGCAGTCCAAAAATCCTAATGTTATTGCGCCTAGATCTATTTTCCAGGTCATCCAGCTTTGTTTGTACATGTGTATTTTGTTTCAGCAGAAACTCAATGTTGATTTCCTCTTCTTGGATTCTATTTTCCATGTCATTCACAGCTTCTTCTATGCCTGTCATCTGGATCTTCTGTTGTTGCAGGTCTATATGTAACAAGTCTATTTGTTTTGTAGTTTTTTCTATGAAGGTGTCTATTTTAGTATCCATTTTATCCATCTTAGCAGTAAGTTGCTGGATTATAATTATCAGAGACTGAAGTTCTTTCTTGATGCTGGAGTCTTGAGAATTTGTCTTACTGGAATTCATTTCAGACTGATAAACTGACAGGAAATTTTCCAAAGTGATTTCTGACAGGAATATTGTTAAAATTTCCTTTCTTTTTTAGATATAGTTCAATAACTATATAAAACAAACATATTTAGAAAGAAAATTACTTCAAAAATTAATTTTTTAAGTAATTAATTCCTGCCAGTGTAATGAAATTGGTGGAGCTGAAGAAATCTGCTGCTATCCTGTGTTCATCCTTGGCCACGCCCCCCAAATTATGGGGAATTTTTAATGATATAATATAAGTGAAAGGATAACAAATGTGTGTGTGTTACTGCTTATAAGTATAATAAAATAAATGTTTTAGTAAATGGATGGTTAAGTAAGGATGTAATCATAAAAATGGGATTAGGCAAGGATGCCCTTTGAGCAGTACAATATTTACAATTAGTAATAAATGTAATAGCAGATCGCATAAACCAAGAATGGAAAGATGTATGTTACATAAATCAGGAAGGTATTTAAATATACATAATGTTATTGTAATTGTATCCAAAGATATGAAAGGAATTGAGAAAGTATCAGATAGTTTTAATTAGAGTCTAAATACAATAGGTTTCTGTTTAAACAAGGAAAACTAAAGGATTTGGATACAACTGAGAAGCAGCAGGACATGAATTTAATCTTCATGAGATAGCAGTTTTAGGGGTACGTTCTGGGGTACAAAAAGTAAGAGAACTACAATGTAAAAAAGATAACAGAAGTGATAAGGAACATTTTGGAGTTCTTTAAATTATTATTTAATTAAAAACATACATTTGATAAATTCAATATTAATGGCAAAAAGTATGCATCTGGCAAGTATTTTTGGTTTGCCATTAACATATGAAAAGGAATTATGTACAACAATGTTGGCATTTATTTGGGGGTTCAGTGCTTAACCTGGTGAAGAGGGGAACATTATACATTAATAAAGAAGAAGGAGGTTTAGGTTTGATTAAAGAAGGAGGTTTAGGTTTGATTAATTCAATCATATGTGCTGCCTTTTAAAATTTGTGTACGGTCCTGAAATGTATAAAGGAAGATAAAGATTTAAACATTAAGGTCTAAATAGGGAAGAAGGTGGGAATAATTACAGAGATTTAAAAGAAAAAAGCAAGATATAAATGAATAATTTAAAATTTATCAGGAAAAGATATTATATTGGAAAATAAATGTAAACAATATTGAAGAAAATAGAAAAGTGTGATATAAAATATTATGGAAAAACATCACTATGTGTATTTTTGAAAAGACCTGGAAGAAAAAAAAGTTAGGGCAATCGAGGCAAGAATACAAAGATATAAATATGTGGGGACTGGGAATAAGAAAACTGTCAGTTAAAGCAAATATGATATATAAAAGAGACAAAGGCAGAGTATGTAATTATTGTAAACTTGAGACAACTGAACATGTATTTTTCAAATGTAAAAGAATTGTCAAAGTATGTAAAAAACTGATAGATATACATTATTTTGAAGATATAAAGATTACAGGAGACACAAACATGGACGTTGTTGAATATGGATATTATTTCAAGAAGACTGTGGAGTATGTACGTAAAACTGATAAAAATGTTTAAGGATGTACGGGTTCTATGGAACCAGAAGGTAAAGGAAATAATGTTTAATGAAGGATGAGATTTGGTAAAAAATTTGAAAACATAAGATTTTGATTATGGAAAATGGAGTGGGCGGTCTAATAGGATGTATAATAAGTAGAAAGGTCAGGTGTTTAAAATATTGTAAATAATGTATACAGTATAAATATTGTAAATGAATACATTCAGTAAAGGACCCCTACTCTTTTCAGTAGCTGCCACAGGATCTTTTACACCACCTGACGTCCCACCATCTCAGACAGATGGGGCCTCAATTTAATGTCTCATCCAAATGATAACAAACTCAGAAATGCAGCACCAACTTTATACTCTACTATAGTGTTCTGCACTAAAGGCAAGTGTGATAACTGTTGCACTACTGATACTGCTAAAGTACTGTAGCCACTAAAGGCTTTGAATTGGAAATGTTTTTTTTTCAGAAAATGTGTGCATTTTATTTAAATGAATGTTCTTTTGACAAATAATGTGCAGCCGTCTGTACATTTTGGTGCCATTGCATTAAGCAATACCAAGATATTTTGGGTACCTTCATTCTTAACAATTTCACAACAAAGATCCACTAAAAAAGATCTGTTCATCCACAGTAACATAATGGCCAACACTACCAATACACCCTGATATGTTGTAACTGGTACTTGAGGCAGTATGTCCAGTTTGCAAATTAGCATTTTATAATGCTAAAGTCATGTTACATGAATTGCTTTGTCATTATTTAGCTGTTTATGTTTCATTCCTTGACTAAATTTCCTCTGTGTGCTCTTTTTATAGCATCTTTTGCGCTGCATATTGTAGACATCTGGCTGTGCTTTCCCACTTAACCTTGATGATGGCATCCAGCTTCCCTGTGTCACATGTCAATCAGCTCACTGAGTAGACATGTAGATATGTAGGTGGGGATGAGATTGGACTAAAATGTGTCTGAAATGGATATCAGGAGCAGATGATGGTGGCTAGTCTGATCACATTGTCACTCAGTACACGAGTTCTGGTTAACTCCTTTCTTCAAACTATGCTTGCTAGTATTCTGTTATACCTGACCGTGGCTGCTTGTCTCTCACACTCTGCTTGCTAGTGTTCTGTTATACTTGACTGTGGCTGCTTGCCTCTTTAATGCATTCATTTTCGTACATCTACTATCCTTTTTGTAAAGAAATGTTTCCTGATATCACTTTATACCCTGCCTCGTTCACTGCCACCAATCCTCCTTCTGCCTATGTCCTTTTTTACAGATTACCTTCAGTACCGTGTTCATGTTTCCATGACATTTGTTAAGTTTATGTATTCTCTTGTGTCTTATGTGTCTTTTACTCTCCAGCTGTAATTCTTTCATAGGACTGGAATTATCTTTGTTGATATTCTTATAACTGTCTTTGGACATAATTTTAGTAGGCATTTTCAACAAATATGTTCCAGATAAAGCATTTGCGTATCTTGACTATGATGTACATTATAGCATGCTGTTGTTTCTCTGCTGTTGCAATATGCCCTGAGGTACTCAGAGATGCTATTTAGACTGGCTGACAGGTAAGTGGCTAACACCTACTAGGGCGACACCTGGAATGCTGAGCCAGGCATATGCATACTAGATGACAAGTTAGCTGAGATCTTGCAGGTACAACTTGATTCATTTCTATTACTGAGTCATCAATATGGCAGACAAAGAGATCCCTCTGAATGTGTTGTATCCACATGTTAGTGAGGCCTTTTGACACAATGCCTCATAACAGGTTCATGGGGAAAAAAACTTGTATGACATATAACCCAAAATTGTGAATCAGGGAGATAAATGCCGACAATAAGCAAATGGTGATGTTTAGCAGGAAATGTGTACAAAAGTACTACAGAATTTAGTGAACAGAAGTAATATATCAAAGTGTTTAGCGCTACAATTTGCTTTGTTTCATAATTTTTTCCAGATGTCATGGTGTTTCTTGACAACTCCAGGTGCTTAGATGTCACAATAATACAGTAGGGTTACTGCAAATCAATTAAAAAAAAACAATTGTGTGCAATGTTATACACTGCTAGTTGTATGCAGATTAAAGTATTTCAATGAAATAATATAATGTAATTAAATAATGAAATACAGCATGTAACACTGTATATCATGCACAGCAACGAACAAGGAAAACTGCAAACTGTTAATCTGCAGTAAACAGATAATTTAAAGCTAAAAAATTCTAATAATCAAGAAGTAAGAAAAATCAGGTTAAAGCTTATAAAGTCTCAAAATCATCTGGCCTAGAACCTCAGACAACACTAAATGCTTTGTGTGGCAATTTCGATAATGAAAGTCTGGTAACACTGAACCTAAAACTTACAGAGAAAATACTGCACAAAATGCCAGAGTATGTCATTATATGTAAAAATGCACCATGGCTGTTAAACTAAAGTCCCAGTAATTTGTGTGGGGCCTGAACATCAAATAAATAATCAGCAGGGTACTCGTCTGTTAACCTGGCACCAAGTAAATAATCAACAGGGTACTGTACTAGTCTGTTAAACAAGTCCCGGTAAATAATCAGCAGGGCACTGTACTAGTCTGTTAAACAAGTCCCAGTAAATAATAAGCAGGGCACAGTACTAGTATATTACGTCCCAGTAAATAATCAGTTAAACAAGTCCCAGTAAATAATCAGCAGGTCACTGTACTAGTCTGTTAAGTCCTGGTAAATAATCAGCAGGGTACTGTACTAGTCTGTTAAGTCCCAGTAAATAATCAGCAGGGTACTGTACTAGTCTATTAAGTCCCGGTATATAATCAGCAGGGTACTGTACTAGTCTGTTAAACAAGTCCCAGTAAATAATCAGCAGAGTACTGTACTAGTCTGTTAAACAAGTCCCAGTAAATAATCAGCAGGGTACTGTACTAGTCTGTTAAACAAGTCCAAGTAAATAATCAGAAGGGTACAGTACTAATCTGTTAAACAAGTCCCAGTAAATAATTAGCAGGGCACTGTACTAGTCTGTTAAGTCCCGGTAAATAATCAGCAGGGTACTGTACTAGTCTGTTAAACAAGTCCCAGTAAATAATCAGCAGGGTACTGTACTAGTCGGTTAAACAAGTCCCAGTAAATAATTAGCAGGGCACTGTACTAGTCTGTTAAGTCCTGGTAAATAATCAGCAGGGTACTGTACTAGTCTGTTAAACAAGTCCCAGTTAATAATCAGCAGGGTATTGTACTAGTCTGTTAAACAAGTCCCAGTAAATAATCAGCAGGGCACTGTACTAGTCTGTTAAGTCCCAGTAAATAATCAGCAGGGTACTGTACTAGTCTGTTAAACAAGTCACAGTACATAATCAGCAGAGTACTGTACTAGTCTGTTAAATAAGTCCCAGTAAATAATCAGCAGGGTACTGTACTAGTCTGTTAGACAAGTCCCAGTAAATAATCAGCAGGGCACTGTACTAGTCTGTTAAGTCCCAGTAAATAATCAGCAGGGCACTGTACTAGTCTGTTAAACAAGTCCCAGTAAATAATCAGCAGAGTACTGTACTAGTCTGTTAAATAAGTCCCAGTAAATAATCAGCAGGGTACTGTAGTAGTCTGTTAGACAAGTCCCAGTAAATAATCAGCAGGGCACTGTACTAGTCTGTTAAGTCCCAGTAAATAATCAGCAGGGCACTGTACTAGTCTGTTAAACAAGTCCCAGTAAATAATCAGCAGAGTACTGTACTAGTTTGTTAAATAAGTCCCAGTAAATAATCAGCAGGGTACTGTACTAGTCTGTTAGACAAGTCCCAGTAAATAATCAGCAGGGCACTGTACTAGTCTGTTAAGTCCCAGTAAATAATCAGCAGGGCACTGTACTAGTCTGTTAAACAAGTCCCAGTAAATAATCAGCAGAGTACTGTACTAGTCTGTTAAATAAGTCCCAGTAAATAATCAGCAGGGTACTGTACTAGTCTGTTAGACAAGTCCCAGTAAATAATCAGCAGGGCACTGTACTAGTCTGTTAAGTCCCAGTAAATAATCAGCAGGGCACTGTACTAGTCTGTTAAACAAGTCCCAGTAAATAATCAGCAGAGTACTGTACTAGTTTGTTAAATAAGTCCCAGTAAATAATCAGCAGGGTACTGTACTAGTCTGTTAGACAAGTCCCAGTAAATAATCAGCAGGGCACTGTACTAGTCTGTTAAGTCCCAGTAAATAATCAGCAGGGCACTGTACTAGTCTGTTAGACAAGTCCCAGTAAATAATCAGCGGGGTACTGTACTAGTCTGTTAAGTCCCAGTAAATAATCAGCAGGGTACTGTACTAGTCTGTTAAACAAGTCACAGTACATAATCAGCAGAGTACTGTACTAGTCTGTTAAATAAGTCCCAGTAAATAATCAGCAGGGTACTGTACTAGTCTGTTAGACAAGTCCCAGTAAATAATCAACAGGGTGCTGTACTAGTCTGTTAAGTCCCAGTAAATAATCAGCAGGGTACTATACTAGTCTGTTAAACAAGTCACAGTAAATAATTAGCAGGGCACTGTACTAGTCTGTTAAGTCCCAGTAAATAATCAGCAGGGTGCTGTACTAGTCTGTTAAGTCCCAGTAAATAATCAGCAGGGTACTATACTAGTCTGCTAAACAAGTCGCAGTAAATAATTAGCAGGGCACTGTACTAGTCTGTTAAGTCCCAGTAAATAATCAGCAGGACACTGTACCTGTCTGTTAAACAAGTCCCAGTAAATAATCAGCAGGGTGCTGTACTAGTCTGTTAAGTCCCAGTAAATAATCAGCAGGGTACTATACTAGTCTGTTAAACAAGTCGCAGTAAATAATTAGCAGGGCACTGTACTAGTCTGTTAAGTCCCAGTAAATCATCAGCAGGACACTGTACCTGTCTGTTAAACAAGTCCCAGTAAATAATCAGCAGGGTGCTGTACTAGTCTGTCAAACAAGTCCCAGTAAATAATCAGCAGAGTACTGTACTAGTCTCTTAAACAAGTCCAAGTAAATAAGCAGCAGGGTACTGTACTAGTCTGTTAAACAAGTCCCAGTAAATAATCAACAAGGTGCTGTACTAGTCTGTTAAACAAGTCCCAGTAAATAATCAGCAGGGTATTGTACTAGTCTGTTAACCTGGGCACCAAGTAAATAATCAACAGGGTACTGTACTAGTCTGTTAAACAAGTCCCTGTAAATAATCAGCAGGGTATTGCACTAGTCTGTTAAACAAGTCCCAGTAAATAATCAGCCGGGTATTGTACTAATCTGTTAAACAAGTCCCGGTAAATAATCAGCAGGGTACTGTACTAGTCTGTTAAACAAGTCCCAGTAAATAAGCAGCAGGGTGCTGTACTAGTCTGTTAAACAAGTCCCAGTAAATAATCAGCAGGATACTGTACTAGTCTGTTAACCTGGGAACCAAGTAAATAATCAGCAGGGTACTTTACTAGTCTGTTAAACAAGTCCCTGTAAATAATCAGCAGAGTATTGTACTAGTCTGTTAACCTGGGCACCAAGTAAATAATCAACAGGGTACTGGCTCAAATTCTAAACCTACCACCCTAGAAAACAAAAATGGGAAGAAACTGAGGGTAATGCTGCTCAATGCCAGAAGTCTAAATCTCAAAATGCACGCACTCGAGGCCCTTCTCAGTATGGAGAACATCGATGTCTGTGCTGTAACTGAAACCTGGTTCAAGGCTCCTGAGAGCACCCCAGCACTATTAGGTTTTACCTCATATCATGCGTTCCGGCCCCAAAACCCGGACCACACCACAAAAGGAGGGGGTGTATCCATATTCATAAAGGATACCCACACCTCCAGGTTGGTGGCAACGCACAAAGCTTCGGAAACCATCCAGGTGCAACTAACCATAGGCAAAACTGCTCTACAAATTGTAGCATGCTACAGGCCACCCTCTCAAACTCAGGAACCCCACACAGCCTTCCTGAAGACACTGGAGGGTATAAATGTATCTCCAAACACCATCATATTGGGTGACTTTAACTACCCGAATATAGACTGGGAACATTACTCAAGCCCTAACTTTCTAGCCCAATGGTTCCTGGAGTTCATAAATTCAAATGCCATGGAACAGCTAGTCACTGTTCCCATGAGAGGAGAAAATATACTAGATCTCATTATCACAAACATGGGGACAAAATGCTCCACACCGGAAGTATATCCCTCATTGGTGAGATCTGATCATAAACTAATCTCACTGGAAATCCACATCCCGCCCCCACCCCAAACAAAAAAGACCACAGTGAAGAACTTCTCTAAAGCAAACTTCACACTACTCAAGACTGGTGTGGTATCCTTCAAGGCCCCTGAGCCAGTGGAAACCACAACCCAAGCTGCGGAAGCCCTTACAAATGCCTTCTATGAGCACCTCCAGGACTGCATGGATCAGGCAATCCCAAATAAAACCAATACTCTTTCCACAAAGGGCAAACGTCCAGTCTGGTGGACCCCAGCCATTAACAAACTTTACAATAAGAGGAGAATGCTATTACATGATAGAACAAAATCCATAAAAGGGAAGTCACCCCTGATCATTATTAGTAAAAAAATACGAGCACTCATAAAAATCAACTAAGGCCAATTTTGAGAGAAAAATTGCCATGGATTCAAAGGACAATCATACGGCCTTTTTCAGCTATGTTAGGAACCTGGGTGGAAACTCCCAGATATGCTCAGAATTAGTCCAAAATGACACAAAAATCACTGAACCCACAGACATTGCCAACATACTGGCAGACAGGTTTAGTGGAAACTTCACCCCCCTCTCCCCCCCTAAAGGAGAGATAACTATCCCAGCAGAGTGTATCCTCCCAGACATCTCAAATGCGCAGGTGAAAGCTGCTCTCTCTAAAGCTAAAAACACAGCATCAATGGGACCGGATGGTGTCCCCGGCTGTGTGCTACACGAGCTAAATGAGGAATTAAACCCGCACATAAGGCAGCTGTTTAATCTCAGCCTTACCACAGGATACGTGCCCAAGGAGTGGCGTACAGCAACTGTGGTCCCACTCCACAAAGGCGGTGCCTCTACGGACCCTGGTAATTACTGCTCCATAAGCTTAACAAGTCTAGTCTGCAAAGCTATGGAGAGGATCATAATGGAGCTCATAAACAAAGATATAGGGGACTTGCAGACATTGGACCCGACCCAGTTTGGCTTCGTCAAGGGCAGATCATGCCTTTTGAACTTGGTCGACTTCTTCGAAACAGTCACCAAGGCCATTGATGAGGGAAAGGCAGTCCATACAGCCTACCTTGACCTTGCAAAGGCCTTCGACACAATACCCCACTCGGGTATTGTAGAAAAATTTACCAGCTTAAATGTAAACCCATATGTCACAAGATGGGTTGCAAACTGGCTTAAGGACAGAACCCACAGGGTTAGAGTTTCTGGCGCTATGTCAGACTCCAAGCCGGTCACAAGCGATGTCCCACAGGGCTCAGTCTTTGGCCCCCTATTGTTCGGCATCTACTTCTCAGAAGTACAGGCCAACATGGGAGGACTTTGGCTGACAAAGTTTGCAGATGACTGCAAACTGGGCGCCATAGTGGAAAGTGCATCAGACACGGATATCCTTCAGAAGGGACTCACAAAAACAGATAGCTGGTGCCAGAGCCATGGCCTGAAGTTAAACGCCAAAAAATATATAGTCATACCCTTCGGGAAAAACAAGGTAACCCCAAGCTACCATATAGGTGGCAATTCACTAAGCACAGAAGAGGTTATCAGGGACCTGGGGACCCAGGTTGACAGTGGCCTTTCTTTTGACACTCATGTTGCTAAAGTGGTTAGAAAGACCTTCTACATTGCCCACCTGATCATGAAGGGATTCACATCCAGATCTAGTGAGGTCATTGTTCCCCTGTACTCTTCACTTATCAGACCAATGATCGAGTATAATGCCCCATTCAGGATGTATCGCACCTGACATCTGCAGCAATTGGAGAGACCCCAAAAGTTCCTCACCAAAAGGATAAAGGGACTCCAAAATCTGTCATATGCTGCCAGATTGAAGAAACTCCAGCTCTATTCAGTTGCATACCATCTGCTCAGAGGTGACATGTGCCTGACATACAAGGCCATGTCCAACCCGGAATTAATGGACATGCTCCACCTCAAAAAATCCAAATCCACCAAAACCACTAGAGCAAGCGACTTAAACCTTAGCACGGATATAAATAGGACGTGCTGGAGGGATAGATTTATCACTCAGAGACTCCCTATGCTGTGGAATAAAATCCCGATCCATGTGAGGCAGAGCACCTCGCTGGCTGTGTTCAAGAGAAATCTTGACCTGTGGATGGGAGATCATAGGTTTATCCCGGGAATCATCTCTGTGTCACTGCTGGACAGAGGCACAACAAACTAATGGGCACAGTATTTTTTCATGTAAGGGGTGGCGTAAGCCACAAAAATTTGGGCTAGGCTTATAAATGCCTTAGGGCAGATAGCCTAGTATAAACCTATGAACCTATGAACCTACTGTACTAGTCTGTTAAACAAGTCCTGGTAAATAACCAGCAGGGTACTGTACTTGTCTGTTAAACAAGTCCCAGTAAATAATCAGCAGGGTGCTGTACTATGTTAAACAAGTCCCAGTAAATAATCAGCAGGATATTGTACTAGTCTGTTAACCTGGGAACCAAGTAAATAATCAGCAGGGTACTTTACTAGTCTGTTAAACAAGTCCTAGTAAATAATCAGTAGGGTCGTGTACTAGTCTGTTAACCTGGGCACCAAGTAAATAATCAGCAGGGTACTGTACTAGTCTGTTAACATGAGCACCAAGTAAATAATCAGCAGGGTATTGTACTAGTCTGTTAAACAAGTCCCAGTAATTAATCAGCAGGGTATTGTAGTAGTCTGTTAAACAAGTCCCAGTAAATAATCAGCAGGGTATTGTACTAATCTGTTAAACAAGTCCCGGTAAATAATCAGCATGGTACTGTACTAGTCTGTTAAACAAGTCCCAGTAAATAAGCAGCAGGGTGCTGTACTAGTCTGTTAAACAAGTCCCAGTAAATAATCAGCAGGGTGCTGTACTATGTTAAACAAGTCCCAGTAAATAATCAGCAGGATATTGTACTAGTCTGTTAACCTGGGAACCAAGTAAATAATCGGCAGGGTACTTTACTAGTCTGTTAAACAAGTCCCTGTAAATAATCAGCAGAGTATTGTACTAGTCTGTTAACCTGGGCACCAAGTAAATAATCAACAGGGTACTGTACTAGTCTGTTAAACAAGTCCTGGTAAATAACCAGCAGGGTACTGTACTTGTCTGTTAAACAAGTCCTAGTAAATAATCAACAGGGTACTGCACTAGTCTGTTAAACAAGTCCTAGTAAATAATCAGAAGGGTAGTGTACTAGTCTGTTAACGTGAGCACCAAGTAAATAATCAGCAGGGTATTGTAGTAGTCTGTTAAACAAGTCCCAGTAAATAATCAGCAGGGTACTGTACTACTCTGTTAAACAAGTCCCAGTAAACAATCATCAGGGTACTGTACTAGTCTGTTAAACAAGTCCTAGTAAATAATCAGCAGGGTACTGTAGTAGTATGTTAAACAAGTCCTGGTAAATAATTAGCAGAGTACTGTACTTGTCTGTTAAACAAGTCATAGTAAATAATCAACAGGGTAGTGTACTAGTCTATTAACCTGGGCACCAAGTAAATAAATAGCAGGGTATTGTACTAGTCTGTTAAACAAGTCCCAGTAAATAATCAGCAGGGCACTGTACTAGTCTAAGTCCCAGTAAATAATCAGCAGGGTACTGTACTAGTCTGTTAAACAAGTCCCAGTAAATAATAAGCAGGGCACAGTACTAGTCTGTTAAGTCCCAGTAAATAATCAGCAGGGTACTGTACTAGTCTGTTAACAAGTCCTGGTAAATAATCAGCAGGGTACTGTACTAGTCAGTTAACCTGGGCACCAAGTAACTAATCAACAGGATACTGCAGTAGTCTGTTAAACAAATCCTAGTAAATAATAAGCAGGGCACTGTACTAGTTTGTTACCCTGGACACCAAGAAAATAATCAGAAGGGTACTGTACTAGTCTGTTAACCTGGGCACCAAGCAAATAATCAACAAGGTACTGTACTAGTCTGTTAACCTGGGCACCAAGTAAATAACCAACAGGGTACTGCAGTAGTCTGTTCACTTGGGCACCAAATAAATAATCAGCAGGGTACTGTACTAGTCTGTTAAACAATTCCCAGTAAATAGTCAGCAGGGTATTGTACTAGTCTGTTAAAAAAGTCCCAGTAAATAATCAACAGGGTACTGTACTAGTCTGTTAACCTGGGCACCAAGTAAATAATCAGCAGGGTACTGTACTAGTCTGTTCACTTGGGCACCAAGTAAATAATCAGCAGGGTACTGTACTAGTCTGTTAACAAGTCCTGGTAAATAATCAGCAGGGTACTGTACAAGTCAGTTAACCTGGGCAACAAGTAACTAATCAGCAGGATACCGGAGTAGTCTGTTAAACAAATCCTAGTAAATAATAAGCAGGGTACTGTACTAGTCTGTTAACCTGGGCACCAAGTAAATTATCAGCAGGGTACTGTAGTAGTCTGTTCACTTGGGCACCAAGTAAATAATCAGCAGGGTACTGTACTAGTCTATTAAGTCCCGGTAAATAATCAGCAGGGCACTGTACTAGTCTGTTAAACAAGTCCCAGTAAATAATCAACAGGGTACTGTAGTAGTCTGTTCACTTGGGCACCAAGTAAATAATCAACAGGGTACTGTAGTAGTCTGTTCACTTGGGCACCAAATAAATAATCAGCAGGGTACTGTACTAGTCTGTTAACCTGGGCACCAAGTAAATAATCAACACTCCATAACCCTTCTGGTAAATTTTTTGGATGCTTTCCAATGCAAGTAGGTCACCCATAAAATATGTGCAAAACATTGAGTTATACTCAGTTATAGGCCTGATACAGGATCTAAATAATTTAAGAAGTGGGTGGGGAGGACATGCTGTTACATTTTTAAAGATCATCTCAACTATTATTTGTAATGCCTTATTACATAAATACACACACACACACACACACACACACACACACACACACACACACACACACACACACACACACACACTCACATGCATAATTATCAGATCCAGACTAAAAATGACAATATCTTTAGTGAGACACCCAGCTTTTACTAAAAGACGTGGTACTGCAGACTTCTCCACAACTGCTCTGTTTTGACTGTGAAAGGTTCCAGGAAGTCTCTCTTGACAGTCTCTATATACAAGCCAATGAAGAGAAGAAATCAGAGATGTCACAAGTCAAAATGGAGCAGCTGAGTGGACCCAAGTAATCAGGCTTGACAGATGGGGTGGGAGTTTTTTTTTTTTTGTTTCCTTAGTGTTTTAACATTTATTTGTGCCCCCTCCCAGCTAGCACTGTACCCTAAGCAGTTGCCACTGTGGCATTTTGCTGAATCTGTCCCTCTACATAAGCTTTGAAATTAGGGCCAAATTTTCATGTTGATCTGCATGTTTTAGCACTTTTCCAGCTTGGTAAATCTCAGTCCCATTTAATCAAAATAATATTCCCTATTTGCATATAGAAACAGTGGAGGCTTGTCTTGAATATGTTGCTGATATGAGTAATCTGAAGAATTGATACATAAGGTGTTGTTGATAGCCACCAGTGGTGACAAGCCTAATTTGTCAAATGTCATCAAAATGCTTCATATTATAAAAATCTAACAGGCATCATGAAAGCAACAACATTCTAAATAGTGAAGGAAGACATTTTAAGAACATTTATGCATCTGCTATCATGAGACACAGAGGTACCTCGACCTATGTTAGTCATGTTAACTATTGCCTATCTACTAACCTCCTGTGAACAACCATTATACCCCAACCTTCTCTTCCCCTCCAAATTCACTTCCACACCACTACTAGCTATCTCCCAAAACTATATCAACATCACATCCAGACCCTGCTACTTACAAGCTAAATATCATAGACTGGCCCACATCAAGTACATCAATCTAAATATCAGGAAATCACTTTACTATTATTGTATGTTTCACAACCCTATAAATAGAATATACCTCCACTCCCTGCTAGATGGGGACATTCATCTTAACCCGGCCCAAACAATACTCTTGCCACTGAACAAAGCAACTATAACATCGCTAATACCCAAGCCCCTATTAAACCTTCTAACTCACTCTATATAGCACATCTCAACATACGTAGCATTAACCACAAAATTGCCCACCTCCACGCCCTCTTAGATGTCCACCTATCTGACATCCTATTTTATCTGAAACATGGCTAAAACCTGGTTACAATATCCTAAGATCAGACCGTACAACCAAAAAGGGAGGGGGGGGGTAGCAATCCTTTATAAAGCAGAGCTACAAGTTACCACTGCAAACCTTAGACCACCTGTGTACAATAATGCTGAAATCCTCATTTCTAAGTTTCAGGTCAACACATGTAAATCCATATACATAGTTTGTATTTATCTTCCCCCGGGAAATAACATTAATACCCTTGAAAATATTCTAAACTGGCTGTCTATTAATCTCCCACAAGAAACTATAGTCCTTGGAGACTTCAATATCGACTGGAAGTCCTGTAGTACTGTACACCCTACCACCCATATTAACCTATATGGCTTCTCACAAGCTATTACCTCCCCAACCAGGATCAATAAACCCAATAACAAAGAAAGCACCTTAGATTGGATTCTTACTAATTCTCCTCTTCAAACATACAAAGTAGGAACCCTCCCTGATGATCTAAGTGACCACTCACTAACTTATATTATCAGACACAAAACCAACATAACTTACCCAAATACCTTTAGGACAATATGGACCAAAAAACTTTTTAACCCTGAACTATTCCAAACAGAACTTAAACACTGTAATTGGTCACCGCTAAAATCCCTCCCACTAGATGAAGCAGTGGAATACTTTAATTCCACATTCTTAGCCATCTTTGACCATCATGCCCCATCACGCTCCATTAGAAATACGGCTAAACCTGTCCCATGGCTCACAATAGCTACCCATCATGCCCCATCACGCTCCATTAGAAATAAGGCTAAACCTGCCCCATGGCTCTCAATAGCTACTAGGCAAAAAATCCTTCTTAGAAACAAATCCTGGGCAAAATGGCGCACTACTAAGAATTCTACAGACCACCAAAACTTTAGACAACTTAGAAATATTACAAAAAAGCTATCCTCTTACATAAAAAAAACTTTTACTTACAACTACAGCAAACTTACCAAAATAATCCACAAAAGTTTTGGACTAGCATTAACAAACTACTACACCCAGGTCAATCTATCACACCTAACCCACCAGACTCCAACCTTGAGAATCCAACACAAACTGCCAATGCCTTCAATTCTTTTTTTCACACATGCCATCCAAACTCTTGCTAGTCAACTATCTCCAGGTACCTCAAATCTACCAACTTCTTCTACTAGCCCACTTCCATCATTTCAGTTACAATCTGTTTCTACTTCCTTCACTTGCTCTCTTCTCCAAAAACTAAAACCTACCACCCCTACTGCCGACCAACTACCACCAGAATACCTGCAAAAAGGAGCCAGAGCCATAGCCTATCCCATTTCCATACTGATAAGCAGAACCATAAGTGAAGGAACTATCCCAACCATCTGGAAAATCTCTCACATTATCCTCCTACATAAAGGTGGTAACTCCAATGACTTTTCAAACTATCGTCCTATAGCTTTACTCTCCCCACTGGCAAAAATAATAGAAAAATGCATCCATAAGCAATTACATAACCACCTTATCCAAAATAGCTTACTTGCCAACTGTCAACATGGATTTAGACCATTCCACAGCACTACTACTGCCCTGCTATACTTTACAGGCTGCATTAACAAAAACCGTAACAACAATATTCTTTCCTCTGCAGTCTTTATAGATTTATCTAAAGTTTTTGATATAGTTAATCTCCAGCTCCTTTTGAACATGCTGAAATCCCTTTCACTTAAACCTCTAGCCTTAAATTGGTTCAAATCTTACTTAGACAATAAACAGCAGGTTGTACTATGGGATAACAATCTATCTACACACCTCGCCATTTCCCTTGGTGTTCCTCAGGGCTCCATATTAGGCCCACAATTATTTTCCATTTTTATTAATGATCTTCACTCAGCAATTCCTCAAGCCACCTGTATTCAATACGCAGATGACTCCACTATAATTTGTTCAGCCACTTCTCCTTCTGAACTACAGTCCCTTACCCAAAAAGCATTTAATACAGTAGAACAATGTTTTTTAAACCGCTGCCTCCTCCTGAACCCCCAAAAAACTAAACTTTTACTTTTTACTCCAACCCGAAAGACAACCCCAGCATATTTCACACTCATATCTAGTAATGGCACTTTCATATCTCCTGACCCAACAACCAAACTCTTAGGAATTACTATAGATAGCAACCTTAACTTCGATACTCATATTAACAGCACAATAAAAACAGTCAACAAGAAATTGGGGTCCCTTTATAGAATCAAACCCTTTCTTACACCATTAGCCAGGACCGCTATAGCCAGAACTCACTTAATCTCCACTCTACTCTATGCTTCACCTATATACACTAATCTTTCAAAAAACAACCTCAACAAACTGGCAATTTCCTATAATAATACTGCTAGATTTGCCACTGGCTCTCCTTTTAAAACTCATCGTCTTAATCTAAAGCAACTAGGATGGCTAGAGTTCCAAAATCAGCTTCTATTTCACCAGCTTGCTATTGCCCATAAGACCGTGTATCACCCCACCAATACTCCAGTACTCTCTACTCTCATTACCCCTTATAACAATATTAAGAATTTACGCTCCTCAAATAAAGTACTTATTAGTACTAGCAGATCCAACAACTTAGCAGGAGACTCTCTGTTCTCTAATACTGTTGGAAAGCACTGGAACCTACTTCCCACTGAACTCCTATCTCTGTCCTCAATAACACTTTTTAAACAGAAACTAAAACTATTTCTTAGTACACATTGGTTATGCCCTTGTACTAACCCTGACTAACTCTCTTTTTCTTTATATGTATGAATACTCTTCACCTTATACTATACTGTACTAGCTACTGACTTATCCTTAATGATCCATATAAACCATGACATTGCAATTTAAATCTATGTATATATGTGTATAGTAACAACGTTTTGTACATTACCTTTACTGTTTGTATTATGCTTACTATTAGTATTGTACTTTTATTAATCACAGCTGTGTCAAGCTTGTACTGTTGCAACATTCTTTATTATATTGTGCGTGTGTGTTGGAGCTTTTCTCCCCGGACCTCTACTGAAAACGGACATGTATCCAGTTAGACTAGCTCGGTCAACAAATGTAAAATAAATAAATAAATGAATGTTAGTAACCTTTCCTAGACATCAGGTAACAGCAGAAGCGTGTGAGAGTTGCTCAGAGCAAGGCCCTTTGCATAAGCCCGACACTGTTTTTACTGATTCATTCTGCAATTGTGACTCAGTTAAGCAAGCAGTCAGACACTCAGCCTAGTTATGTGTTTGGGTTCATGTCTGTCAGTGCTAGGAAGGAGGAGATTTATCCAGAGATTTCTCTGCTTCTTAAGGTAAAGCTCCCTCTTCCTCCTGTTCTACTGTATTCTCATGTATAGGAGTCTTCTAAAATTAAGCAAACAATTATTTTATTACCTTCTTGGACCACAAATATCTGATATTTAAATGTTGAATATTTATTTTCAGGTCACTCAAAGGGCTATATGCGGATTAATTTGTTTGGTTTGTCAACAAAATATAAGCCATGGCAGAGTAACAGTTTGGATTTCATGGGGGTAGCCATAACTCCTGAAACTGTATGGCGACGACTCACAAACTGCTACTCTCCAGGAATAGTATAACTGGCCTTACTCCTGGTGTGTATATTAGCTGTTTTAAATATGTAATTAATAAGGCAGCTAATATAGTAAAGTTATTGCAACAGAAACCATTAATTGCTTACCTATTAATAAAACTACTACCTCTCAGCTGTCCCTGATTTTCAAGGATGTCTCTGATTTTGATTAAGATTTTAGCTTTGTCCCTCTTAATCCCTCGTAAAATTAGTGACATTTGGAGAAAAGGTGGTAAATTACACTTAATAAATAATGACAATAATTAGAGTTATAAACTTGGCTTACTTCAGAAAATGTATATTAATTCATATTCTCTTATTCTGTCGATGGCTCAAGTTAATAACACTAATATTTTGAAAGTGTCACTGATTGTCCGTGATTATTTCTGAATTTGTCCCTGATTCTGTTGTGATTTGTCCCCAATTGATTGAGAGCTATGATATTACTCTAAGCATTGTTAGCTTTTTTACTGGCTCACTTATACCCATTTCATTTAATTTCATTTCATTGATATGTTAGAAACTGGGACATCTGGTATCCCATTGTTAAAGAAAGTGTTGCCTCTCTCTTAAAATTGAATTGTGCCCTATAGCTTACATGTCATGTGTATGGCTATACCCATTAGGCTTGAAAATTAATATTTTTAAACTCAGTAAAACATTCTGTATTCATTTAAGCCTATGTTCTCCTTCTTCCAAAGCACAGTGCTTCTGATGTAGGTCAGCTCCATGGTACAGGTTGATAGAAGTCAATCTTGTTTGGGGGTGATAACAAAGATCTAGCTTCTTCAAGTGAGGGAAGGGATGTTAGTAAGCCACCACACTGGTAGAGAATTCTGGCAGAGGTCAGGGGAACATATTCCCAGAAATAAGGCATCATGCAGTAGCAGGGCACAGTGGCATGCAGTGTCAGTCAGTTAGCATGTAGAAGCAGTTCTGTATGGTACATCATGAGCATAGTACATACTACATTTTCTGGTCCTTACCTGTAAGGGGACAGGGACACTAGGTAAAAGAAATAAAATCCTCAACAATCATAAACATCAGACAAATGGCAACTAACTCTCACCTACCACTGCCTTCAGATACATTGTGGTTACTCATAAAGTACTCCTCTTGGCAAGGGGAAATGTCACTGGGTGGTGGAGGGTGCTGCATAAGGTAGGCTGGGGGAATAAATCGGCCACCTGGAGGTCAAGAAGGCTAGATGTAAGGAGCAAAATCATTTTGATTCTGTGGTTAAGGTGTTCATCTCACAGAGACATGATATGGGGGGTTAATTCTCACCTTTGAAAGGCAAATTGGCTAGGCTTAAAATGGCCCATAAGCACAGCTAGCTTTGTACTTAAACTATGAATCTATGAACTTCATACTGTGGTATTTGAACCCGGATCATTACCAACACAAGTGACTACTTTTACTTTCATTTTTTGAAAACCATGGATAGCACTAAATTTACATTCATGAAGTCCAGAATTCCTTACATTATCTTCACCTGGACCTCATTGGCAGTCAAATCAGCACAGAGGTTGTGTAAAGAGCTGACAGTGCCTCAGCTGTTAGAAGAAGTATCTACTTAAAAATCTTCCACTGTATATTCATTTTAAAGCAGTAGTACAATGAAGACTACTAAATATTTTCTGTACCTTTTCTCTTATCATCAAAACCAGATTTTGTGCATATTTTAGCCCCAAAATTTGAAGTGTGTGTAATAATTTAAAATGAATGAATATTTTAAACTCATTGCTTTTCAAGATGGTGGAACAGTGGTTCAGACTTTAGCATTGCTACTTCACCGCACTTGGTTATATACTTTTCTTTCCAG
Source organism: Protopterus annectens (assembly GCF_019279795.1). Lineage (NCBI taxonomy): Eukaryota > Metazoa > Chordata > Ceratodontiformes > Protopteridae > Protopterus > Protopterus annectens. The sequence goes on along the minus strand of NC_056741.1, from coordinate 51,716,722 downwards.
TTGTGATGCCTTGTGTGTGGAGTTTGTATGTCTTCCCTGTATTTATATGGATTTTTTCCCAGGGTCTGCATTTTCCTCCAGAATTTGAAAGACAAACTGATAGGTGAATCAGTGATCCTCTAAACTGCCTGTAGTTGTGTGTAATGTATAATGTGAGTATTTACATGTATCTGTCGTGCAATGCACTGGTGTTCTTTATAAGGCCAGTTCCCTGACTTATGTCTATATTTTGCAAGGCGACAGCTTTACTTTGGTCTTGAATAGGATAAGGCATGTATCAGAAAATTAACAAATTAATTTTTCTCAAGGAAAGGAAATGTTACTTTCTACAGAAATAATATAGGCATTCAGATCAAGAAGACAGGGTTCATAAAGCAAACACAATAACAAACTCACATTACCCAAACATTTATAAAAATGACATCACAGGAAGTCTGCATATATGCTTTACAAGCGCCACATAACACAAGCACTCAGGTCACTCCAAGGCAAGTACAAATATGACTCAGTCATTGTCCATGCTAGTGTGAATGGCCTGAGACGTACCTCCCTGGACTACATGAAAAGAGACATAGAGGAGCTCTCTGAGCATGTAGCCCAGGCCGGTATGACCCTGACCTTGAATAGCATCTTTCCCTCACCAAGAATGACGCCACAATATGAAGACAAGATGATCAATTTCAACAATTGGCTTAAGTATTGGTGCCATTCAAAGGGGATCCAATGCCTGTCAGCCTGGGATGACATGCTCGACAAGCCATGATGCTTTGCTAGGGATGGCTTGCACCTGTCACCCCTGGGCTTTCGGATATTGGCAAAGGCTCTTGCTACCCCCATAGTGCCTTTTTTAGGCAAGGCTCAAAAGACAAACCCACCTCCATAGGTATCACAAGGGATAAGAAACTAAGAGTAATGCTACTCAACGCCAGAAGTCTAAACCTCAAGATGCACACACTCAAAACTCTCCTTAGCATGGATAACATCGATATCTGTGCAGTAACAGAAACCTGGTTCAAGGCTCCCGAGAGCACCCCAGCACTACCAGGTTATACCTCATACCATGCTTTTCGGCCGCAAAACTTGGACCGAACCACAAAAGGAGGGGGAGTATCAATATTCGTTAAAGATACCCACACTTCCAGGTTGGTGGCACAGCATGAAGCATCAGAGACTATCCATGTGCAACTAACAGTGGGTAAAACTGCCTTCCAGTTTATAGCCTGATACAGACCACCCTCCCAAACCCAGGAACCCCACTCGGCCTTCCTGAGAACACTGGAAAATATGAAGGTCTCTCCAAACACCATTATATTGGGCGACTTCAACTACCCAAACATAGATTGGGAGCATTACTCTAGCTCCAACACCCTAGCCCAAAGGTTCCTAGAATTTATAAACTCAAATGCTATGGAACAACTTGTTACCACTCCCACAAGAGGGGAAAACATACTGGACCTGATCATCACCAACATGGGGACTCTATGCTCCAGACCAGAAGTGTATCCCTCACTGGTAAGATCAGACCATAAACTAATCTTACTGGATATTCACATCCCGACTCCACCCTCTGCCCTTAAAACCACAGTGAAAAACTTCTCTAAAGCAAATTTCACACTCCTCAAAACCGAGGTAGAATCCTTCAAAGCCCCTGGGCCTGTGGAAAATACAGCCCAGACCACAGAATCCTTTATAAATGCATTCTGTGAACACCTTCAGGAATGCATGGATCATGCAATCCCAAATAAAACCAAGACCCAATCCTCCAAAGGCAGACGTCCTGTCTGGTGGACCCCAGCCATAAACAAACTATACAATAGAAGGAGGAAGCTACTACATGATAGAGCAAAATCCCAAAAAGGGAAGGCATCTCTGATCAGTATTAGCAAAAAATTACGGGCACTCATAAAATCATCTAAGGCCAGCTTCGAGAGAAAAATTGCACAGGACACTAAGGATAATCACAAGGCTTTCTTAGTTATGTTAGGAACCTGGGTGGGAATTCCCAGATATGCTCAGAATTAGTCCAAAATGACAAAAAATACACCGAACCCACAGACATTGCCAACATCCTAGCTGACAGGTTCAGCACAAACTCCCCCCCCCCACCAAAAGGGCAAATATCTATCCCAGCAGAGTGCTGCCCCCCTGACATCTCAGATGCTGTGGTAAGAGCTGCCCTCTCCAAAGCAAAAAACACAGCATCAATGGGACCAGACGGTGTCCCGGGCTGCGTCCTACATGAACTCCAAGAAGAGCTAAACCCAAACATAAAACTACTGTTCAATCTCAGCCTTACTACAGGATATGTACCCAAAGAGTGGCGTACAGCAACAGTGGTCCCTCTCCACAAAGGTGGTGCCTCAACGGATCCTGGAAACTATCGCCCCATAATCCTGACTAGCTTGGTCTGCAAAGCTATGGAAAGGATCATCATGGACCTCATAAATAAAGATATCGGGGACCTACAGATACTGGATCCTACCCAGTTCAGCTTTGTTAAGGGCAGATCCTGCCTCTTAAACCTGGTTGATTTCTTTGAAACAGTCACCAAGACCATTGACGAGGGGAAGGTGGTCCACACAGCCTACCTGGACCTTGCAAAAGCCTTCGATACAATACCCCACTTGGGCATTATAGATAAGCTCACTAGCTTAAATATAAACCCCTATGTCACTAGATGGGTTGCAAATTGGCTCAAGGACAGAACCCACATGGTTAGAATTGCTGGAGCCATGTCAGACTCCAAACCAGTTACAAGTGGCATCCCACAAGGCTCAGTCCTGGGACCTCTCTTGTTCGGTATATATTTCTCGGAGGTACAGGCCAACATGGAAGGACTGTGGCTGACCAAGTTCGCAGATGACTGCAAACTGGGCGCCATAATCCACTCTCCAGCCGACACAAGCAACCTCCAAAAGGGCCTCATAGAAACAGACAACTGGTGCCAGAGCCATGGCCTCAAGCTAAATGCCAAAAAGTTTATAGTCAACCCCTTTGGCAAAAACAAAGTGCCCACAAATTACCACATAGGTGGTAATCCATTAAGTACAGAAGAAGTAATTAAGGACCTGGGGACCCAAGTTGATAGCAATCTCCCATTTGACAACCACGTGGCCAAAGTGGTTAGAAAAACATTTTATATAGCCCACCTAATCATGAAGGGATTCACATCTAGATCAGGGGAGGTCATCGTGCCTCTTTACTCATCCCTCATCAGGCCCATAATTGAGTACAATGCCCCTTTTGGGATGTACCTTACCAGACACCTGCAGCAACTGGAAAGACCCCAAAAGTACCTCACCAAGAGGATCAAAGGGCTCAAACAGATACCATATGCTGCCCGGTTAAAGAAACTCCAGCTCTACTCAGTGGCATATTGCCTGCTCAGAGGCGATCTGTGCCTGACGTATAAAGCCATGTGCAACCCGGAATTAATGGACATGCTGCACCTCAGAAAATCCAAATCCCATCAAGCTACGCGCTCAAGAGACTTGAACCTCAGCACTGAAATAAATAGGACATGCTGGAGGGACAGATTCATAACCCAGAGGCTCCCTTCACTCTGGAATAAAATCCCAGTCCAGGTTAGGCAGAGCCCCTCATTGACCCCCTTCAAGAGGAATCTTGATGAGTGGATGGGAGATCGTAGGTTTACCCCGGGTATCACTTCTGTGTCACTGTTAGACAGAGGCACAGTATACTAACCTCGAAAAAGGGCATAGCAGAATTAATTTAAAATGGGTGGCGAAAGCCAAACACACTCTGGCTAGGCTTATAAATGCCCTAGGGCAGATAGCCTAGTATGAACCTATGAACCTATGAACATAAAAACAGCCATGGGAACATTTGTTTTTCTTTATAATGGTACTTTGGTTATAAAACCTGTTAATACTAAATGCAACTTTTCTAAGAAGTCTGATCAAATCATAATTTACAGAAGGTTTACAGAAGGTTGTGAAAATTACTATCCTCTTACATTGCTGGAGATAAATATTTTTATGTATACAGTGACAGTAAGACTGTGTTAAGCAAGATTTAATGTTATAGTATTGTCTTTTTCCTTTATGCTATGATTGCAAAACTTGACAGGATGAAGCAATGGTACGCTGAGATCTTAGCATTCTGGTGAAAAGACGAGTTTGGTTTTCACTGAAATGAATTCTAGTTGATGTCAGAAGAGAAAAAAGATTTTCCAGGCAGTGGTGAGACATCATCTACATATGGGGCGTCTGTGAAAAAAGGAGTAATACTTTCTTGTCCCAAAACATCTCTGGGCTAGGGACAGCTTTCTGCAGTCAGAATTAGGAGGTGTACCAAAACAGCTGCATTCTTGTAAAGAACATTGTTATTGCGTAATTTATATTTATTTTCATGTAAACAATGCACTTTGTTTGACAAACTCTAAACTGAACATAACTTGGCCTACACAGTCTTTCTTCTCAGACAGGTGTAAATTAATTACAAGGCACATTAGTGAATCATTCCATAAAAGTGACCAGGTCAATGTCATTCACAGAATGGCATGTGGTATGTTCATTGCCTCAAAGTCAGTTTGGCTGAGCGCCATTTCCAAAATAAACTTGATCAATATGGTTGTCAGCAAAAAAAATCATTGGTGTGGCGGTCATCCTGCCCCAAAACGTGGGAAGGAGAATATTCCCTGCACCTCAGCTAATAATCAGTGCTGAGTTCTCTTCATGTCACTGAACAGTTAAGATGCTTATTTCACTGATTGCTGTTTAAGTCAGTTTCACTCATGAAAATTGCATTAGTTAAAAATGGACTTCACTTAATTGGATGATAAGCTTACAGCCTTCAAAAAAATGTATTTAGCAAAGGTAAGTGTAAGCATGTGTGTGTGTGTGTGTGTGTGTGTGTCCGCGTGTGAGCGTGTGTGTGTATGTGTGTGTGTGTGTGTGTGTGTGTGTGTGTGTCCGCGTGTGAGCGCGTGTGTGTGTGTGTGTGCCCGCGTGTGTGTGTGTGTCCGCGTGTGAGCGTGTGTGTGTGTGTGTGTGTGTGTGTGTGTGTGTGTGTGTGTGTGTGTGTGTGTGTGTGTGTGTGTGTGTGTATGTATGTATGAATTAGAAACTCTTTGCTCTTGGCTGGAGTTTCTGTGAACGACATTGCTGGCAGAAAGGAAGTTGTACGTTTGTGTACAACTCCTTTATTTTTCATTGAATGATATATCTTAATCTGGAAGAAAATAATTGCATGAAAGCACACAAACAGATTACTTTGTAGTACATGCAGTGTTTGAATAAAAATGTGAGTAACTGCAATTCGCTTTAAGAAACTGCCTATGTTCATTGCTTCATTAGCCATAGCTTTCCTTGTTGTAAGTCAACGACTTGAGTTAGTAATAGCACTGAAGACAGCTGGTGAAACAGTAATTTGGGTAAGGGGAGTCTTAGTACTGCCACTGCTTCTAACAGAATAATAGTGTGGCAGGAAACATGATAACCTGGCTGGCATAACACTGAGCAGCACCCCCTCATTTTCTTTCATTTGGCATTAGTAATATAGGCTGCTACATCCTCAAGGATATAATTTGCAATGGGACTGGGAGTTCAAGCTGTTGCATGTCCAAGAAGATATGTTTTCCTCTATTGGCATCAGAAGCATTTACAAGGTATTAAATTAACTTTGATACTTGCTGTTTAAATTGCAAATTGTTAAACTGCTCTTGCCACACCTTTTATATCAGACTGCACTCACATTTGCACTTATGTACATATTATACATGCCAAACCTCTCAGTGGGCGAGCTTAGGAACAATGGCACACTACTAGGCAAACAATCTCAGGGGCTATAAGAGGCCTATAGCCATGTACACTATTAAGGAGACACAAACGTTCTTGCTATCCTTTACAAGTACTTAATAGTGCCCACCACCCAGTGGCCCCAATGTCCTCAAAAATACCATTAAAGAGGACATGTAGCATGCAAAAAAAATCTGGACAGAATCATATAGGATCTGTTGGTTTATTTGAATAAACTCTTTCATTTGCTAATATATTCTCAGTATCTTTAAGACCTTATAGTAAGTTCTTATAAAGACCTATTGACACGCTTTCTTCAGATGTGTGGAAGATTCTTCCTAATGAAATTACTGCTATTGATAAAGTTACACTAGTCAAGGAAAAAGTTGAAGTCAAACTTTGCCATAGAAAACAAATGTGCTTGCTTTAGAGATGTTGGTTAGCCCGCATTTTTTCTGTCTAGGATATGATGGATTATTCTTATACTGATTCTATATTTTTAAAAGTTCTGGCTTTTGTTAAACTTTAATATATTTGTATGAACTGCTGACACTTTGTATGTACTGTTTACCAGGCTTATTGACAGTTATTGCATTGTTTTACTGGTAGTTTGTTTATGTTCTTCCATTTACGGTGCACCTCTGTGTTTCTGTTGCTTCTGCCTACTGTCACAGCTTGTGGCTGAAAAGGGTCTTGTGCTAGTCACTCATCCATTTAACAAACAAACAATAATAAATAAATAAATTACAGTGGATCTGACAGGTTGTGCAGGAGTGAATATTGTAATATTTCTTGCTTTGCACTTCATTAAAACTGAAATCATACTCTGTGATAAACATATCTTCAGTAAATTCTGCTTTCAAAAGCTTGCAAATGACTTCATATTCTCTGCTGATTGTAAGGACACTAAACCAGAACAAAAGGAAACAATCCATCTGTTTTCTAAGCTGCTTATTATGGTGAGTACAGTCATAGGAAGCAGAGTAAGACAGATCATATCAGTCCAGACCAGACCCTTCTACCTTTAGTAACAGTTTTCAGCTCATCTCACAGTATATCCAAGCATTCCCAGGTAAACTGAGTGCTATAAGTCCCCAAACATGTCCACCTTAGCACCCAGAGGTGCTGGAAGCTGTTGAAGAAGGGGGAGTGGAGGGTGAGAGGGGCACTTAGTGTTCTAAAAAGGGCAATTTTTTATAACTATTTACTACCCCAACATAAGTTCACTTGGAGGACTTTTTAAGCTTAGCCAATTCCCTTTTGATGCTTGATTCTTGAATTAACATTTTCTGATTGGTCTTACCTATTTCATGACTGATAATTATACATTATCCCTGCTGAGAATAACTGTGATCATTCCATAGATAATTTGAGGGGACCTATATAAGGGATGCAGCATTTAGGAACTGCCTCTATCCATTTGTGGCATGAGGGGCAATCGTGGAGTACATTTTCTATTGCCCATCCTTAAATCCAAGTTGCATTTGAATATGGACGGATGAACTTTGGTAACCTCTGTGGTATATATCCATCTCTCCACAACATTCAGGCCCATGAAAATAGGTACAAATCTGTATGCTGATTAACACAAAATTTGCATACATAATTACACAACCCCACCAACTCCAAAGGAATTGTGGGTTACCAACTTTCAAACACAAATTGAAGAACAGAACCAAAATATAGCACCAGAGTCCTCATGCAGCCATTCCAATGTCCCATCACCTGGCTATTTCACCCCATTTACCATAAAAACTAATGTGTGCATACTGCTTTACTTCTACAATGATTATTTGGATTTTATTTTTTTACATTTTATAGCACAATGCACAAACACTAACAGATATCTGCTAAACAAAGCAATACTGTCTCACAATGAAAATAGACTTGGCATTAAAACTTCTCTGCCCTTGAAACTCACATTCATTGAAACAGCATTAAAACCCACACCACATCCAAATAAAATGCATCTTGCCAGTGGTGGATAAAGATTACCTTTGGGCTGTTTTCAAATCAGAGGCCCCTTGTGCACAAAATAAGAAACATACATGCGTTCTTTGATACACCTTCCTGACTTTATCAAATTATATTCCTTATATAATACAGCACACTTGTTAGACATAAGTTAGAGTGCATTTTAAATTTATTGTTTGAACATTTTTCCAGTAGGCAATGAAGCAAAGTGCATGCACCAATAATGACAAAACTGCTCTATTCAGAACATTTCTATGATAACAGTCTACTTCCACACACAATATATATTATATATATATATATATATATATATATATATATATATATATATATATATACACAAATACAGAATCATAGTAGTGTAAGCCATAGGCATGTTGCACAGCTTCTTGCACTTATTTTCAATTGGGGGGGGGGGCAAAAGGCCAAACACCAGGGACACATTTTAAAAATTGCTTGTATAATTTTGAAAAGTTGCTTGCATAAAATGTAATGTTATCACTGTACATTTCACTGCCAAGTCCTGGCCTCAGAACCCTGTGCACTACAGTGAGAGCAACATACCACTAAGCTAAATCAGTTTGCTGAAAGACAGGAAGAAAAACTTAAATGGCTATCATTTAGTGAATTCAGTCCTCACTTATCACCATAGCTCTCAACCTCTTAGCACAAAAATACAGAATAAAGCCAATAATGGGGGAAAACAGTCCCAAAATAGGGACATATTTCAAATACTGATCTTATAAACTTAGAAAATTGCTAGCATAAAAGGTTATGTTTTACTGCTCCTGAAAAAAAAAACCCACACCACATCCAAATAAAAACTAATGTGTGCATACTGCTTTACTTCTACAATGATTATTTGGATTTTATTTTTTTACATTTTATAGCACAATGCACAAACACTAACAGATATCTGCTAAACAAAGCAATACTGTCTCACAATGAAAATAGACTTGGCATTAAAACTTCTCTGCCCTTGAGAATTTCATGAGGAACAGAACAAAATTGTGAGGCAAAAATTCACAAGTGATGGTGGCTAGGGACTTTAGGCTCTTTTTTTCCTGCACCCAGGGTACAGGGTTTGAGCCTGTGTACCTCTAGCCACCAGATGTATCCTGTTGGGGGCATTCACACACCTCAGAAGACAGTAATCCTTACTCCGCGGCTGAATATCTGGTTGTTAACCTGCAGTTAAACGAAAGCTCCGAGGCTGCAGTTAAAAGACATCCATATCCCCCCAGCTCTGCATTAAAAGAAATCGGAGATCTGAGACTGCAGTTAAAAGTAAAATCCCCAGCTCTGCAGTTAAACTGTTCAAACAAGTGCGCCTTAAAAGTAAAATCCCCAGCTCTGCAGTTAAACTGTTCAAACAAGTGCACGGTCATTGCGCATGTGATGATGAGTTGGGATGGTCGCAAGTGCTGCAAAAGTGGGGGTGCCCCTCACTCTATGGTTCCAGCGCCCATGTTAGCACTTCTTCCCTCTGGTCCATGTCTGTTAGACATTCCAGGAGGTATTCTTACTTGTTGCCCCACCACCTGAACAGACTTTGGAGGTATTCTCACTTGTTGCCCCGCCACCTGAACAGACTCCTCTCAACCTAGCTCAAAGCTTCTTCTCTAAGATCCTCTTGGATCACTACGATCCTACATAAAATTTACACTCCTGCAAAGGAACCATATTTTAGCTTTCTGTATGCGTAATCTCATCCCTTTGGACACTACCCAACGCTTGTGACCATAGGTCAGGATGGGGACACAGACTGTGAGAGATTTATCCTATGACTCAGTTTTGTCTACACCACCATGGTATTTTACCGCAATTGTAGTACCGCCACCACTGCGTTGTTTTACTGCAATTGTAGTACCGCCAGCACTGCATTAATCTGATGGTCAATTTCCCAGTCCTTTCTACACTCACTGGTGATCGAGACCCTGAGATACTTAAACTTTTGTAGTTTGAGTACTTGTCTCCATCTCACCTGCAATGACCATTTTAATATTTTCTGACAGAGAGTTCTGACTTCGGATTTGGAGGTGCACATTTCATGTGAACAGCTTCACATCCAGTACTGGACCATGTCAGTGCATTCTGAAGATCTCACTCAGTTACGGCCAACAGCTCATTATTGTGTACAAACAAAGATGCAACTCTCCCACCTCTTAAACTGGATAATCTACAAATCGTGGCTGTATCCTGATGTCCTCTCCAAGAGACCCACAGAGAAAGGGAGACAAGACAAAGCCTTGGTAGAATCCTATGTCATATTGGACATATGTAACTCTGAAACTGTGGCTACACCTCTTTTTCCACAAATAATTTTGCTAAAGGTTAGCAAAATAAATAATACAGCTACTTAGACAAAGAGGCAAAGCATGGTCCCTCTATCATTCTAACAAAACTCATGCACATCGTATAACCTTCCAACAACTTAGAAATCAAGCTAAGAAACAAATCAAAATAGGCAAAAAAACATACTTTCAAATTTGCCAACTAAAATATCAAACAAATCCACAATCAGTCAACCTCCTTCTAAAATCTGGAAAACCCACTACCCCAGTCCCTAATACCAATAATGCTATTGATGCTATTGCATCCCAGTTTAATTCCCACTTTATTAAATCAATAACCTCCCTACTACATAATCCTTCGACCCCACCCCTTTCTCTTCCCACTCTATTCGGCCCACCACAAACCCATTTTAAACTAGAACCCATTCAAACAAGCTATATACAGGGCTTACTATCTAAAGTAAAGTCATGTACCCTCCCTGCTAACCAATTACCAGGTGAGTTTTTGAAATTAGCTGCCCCATCTATTGCATAGCCCATATCAATCTTAATTAACCACTCTGTTATGGAACAATATGTACCTACCATATGGAAAATATCCCATATAATTCCACTGCATAAAGGAGGCCCCTCTGAAGATATATCTAACTACAGACCTATAGCCATACTCTCACCCCTAGCAAAAATCTTAGAAAAGTGAGTCCACAAAAAAAAAAAATTGATTATTTCCAAACAAACAACCTCCTATCTGTTACATAACATGGTTTTAGACCAAAACACAGTACTAGTACAGCCCCCCCCCATTACCTTTGCAGAATGTATAAATCACCTTAAAAATAACAAGCAACTTGTCTCTGCTACCTTTCTAGACATGTCAAAAGCCTTATCACATCAAATCCTCCTAAACAAACTTGCCAATCACAATATTTGTCCTGATGCCCTAAAGTGGTCCCATAGCTACCTATCATACAGGCAGCAAGCCACCCTGTGGGATAATAAACTCTCCCCCCACCTCCCTATCTCTGTAGGAGTCCCCCAAGGATTCATTCTAGGATATTACTCTTCACGATCTTTACCAATGACCTCACTACAGCCGCTGGTCCTGCCAACATTATTCAATATGCAAATAACTCCTTACTTATCTGCTCTGCATCAACAACAGAAGCACTTAAAGAAAAGACCCAGACCGCCCTTTCCAATATTGAAAAATATCTAGCAGCCCATCAACTTATAATTAATCCTAATAAAACAAAGCTTATGATCTTTTCAAATCCTTCCTCACTTGCTAATAGCCAACCCCTATCTATTTTCTCCTCCAATGGCACTGAAAAAGAACCTGTCAAACACACTAAACTTCTTGGGGTTACCATAGATAATGGATTGAAATTTGACAAACATAGAGCATGGACTATTAAAAAAGTCCATATAAAACAAGGTACACTCTACAGAACTGCGGTGGTGGTGTTGCGGTAGCGTTGTTGCCTCACAGTTAGACGTTGCCCATTCAATTCTCAGTTAGAGCGCCTTCTGTGTGGCAATATGCGTAAATGGGTGTTCCTTCATTGTATGTTGTGCGTTAGGCCCGGCAAGCCAGCACGTAAAAATCTACTACCAATCATTAGCGGACCGGAGTTCCGCTGTGGCGACCCCTAACTGAGAAAAGCCAAAAGACACAAACAAACAAACAAAACTCTACAGAGCAAAGCCCTGTCTCTCGGACCATGCTAGACTGGCCACAGCAAGAACCTACGTGCTATCCTCACTTCCCTATTGTTCCCAAATATTTACAAACCTTTGTAAAACAGAAATAAACAACCTTGAATCCTGCTATAACAAGATAGCCAAATTTGCAATTAACCTACCCCAAAAAACAAATCATTGCACTGCCCTCAAACAATTAGATCAATTAGATTTGTCAGAACTCCCAACCTTACTCATCCTAAACCAATTATTATTAACCCACACAGTTATGTATAAACCTGATCACTGCCCAGCCCTAACTAACCTTGTCCAACCTTAACTCTCTTAGGGGAGCTGATTAAGTCCTGCTTAAGGTAAATAAATCTCATATCTCTCATGGGGACTCCTTATACTGCCACAAAATTGCAAAAGTCTGGAACTCAATCCCTCAACAAATTCTCTCAATTGAACATACATAAAACGTTAAGTGAGAACTAAGGCTATATCACCTATCCTATTGGCTATGTCCATGCTCTGCTCCAGACTAACCTATACCCCCCTCTTTCCTCTACTACTCTGACCGCAGCTCTCAAAACTATGCCCATACCCTCAAAACTATCTCCATGCTCTGCTCCAAACTAAATTATACCCCCCTTCATGGGCACCGGAACCATAGAGCGAGGGGGCAGGAGGACCCCCCCCACTTTTGCAGCACTTGCAACCATCCCAACTTGTAATCATGTGTGCAATGACCGCTTGCTTGAACAGTTTTGCTGCAGAGCTGGGGATTTTACTTTTAACTGCAGTCAAGGATGTCGGATTTAATTTAATGCAGAGCTGGGGGGATACAGAGGTCTTTTAACTGCAGCCTCGGAGCTTTCATTTAACTGCAGGCTAACAGCCAGACATTCAGCTGCAGATTAAGGATTACTGTATGCAGAGCTAAGGTACTGTCTTCAGAAGTGTGTATGTTTCCCCAACAGGATACATCTGGTGGCTTGAGGTACACAGGCCCAAACCCTGTACCTTGGGTGCAGGTAAAAAGAGCCTAAAGTCCCTAGCCACCATCATTTGGGAATTTATGCCTCACAATTTTGTTCTGTTCCTCATTACATCTCTGTATTTTTCAGGAGCAGTAAAACATAACCTTTTATGCTAACAATTTTCTAAGTTTATAAGATTAATATTTGATATGTGTTCCTATTTTGGGGCTGTATTCCCCCATTATTGGCTTTGTTCTGTATTTTTGTGCTAAGAGGTTGAGAGCTATGGTGATAAGTGAGAACCTAATTCCCTAAATGATAGCCATTTAAGTTTGTATTCCTGTCTTTCAGGAAATGTATTTAGCTTAGTGGTATGTTGCTCTGACTGTAGTGTAGAGGGTCCTGGGTTTAAGACTCATTACAGTGAACTGTACAGTGGTAACACAACATTTTATGCAAGCAACTTTCCAAAATTATACAAGCAATGTTTAAAATGTGTCCTTGGTGTTTGGCCTTTTGCCCCCCCCCCTATTGAAAATAAGTGCAAGAAGCTTTGCAACATGCCTATGGTTTACACTACTGTGATTCTGTATTTGTATATATATATATATATATATATATATATATATATATATATATATATATATATATATATATATATTGTGTGTGGAAGTAGACTGCTATCATGGAAATGTTCTGAATAGGGCAGTTTTGTCATTATTGGTGCATGCATTTTGCTTCATTGCCTACTGGAAAAATGTTCAAACAATACATTTAAAATGCGCTCTAACTTAGGTCTAACAAGTGTGCTGTATTATATAAGGAATATAATTTGATAAAGTCAGGAAGGTGTATCAAAGAACGCATGTATGTTTCTTGTTTTGTACGCAAGGAGCCTCTAATCTGAAAACAGCCCAAAGGTAATCTTTATCCACCACTGGCCAGATGCATTTTCTTTGGATATGGTGTGGGTTTTAATGCTGTTTCAATGAATGTGAGTTCCAAGGGCAGAGAAGTTTTAATGCCAAGTCTATTTTCATTGTGAGACAGTATTGCTTTGTTTAGCAGATATCTGTTAGTGTTTGTGCATTATGCTATAAAATGTAAAAAAATAAAATCCAAATAATCATTGTAGAAGTAAAGCAGTATGCACACATTAGTGTTTATGGTAAATGGGGTGAAATAGCCAGGTGATGGGACATTGGAATGGCTGCAGGGGGACTCTGGTGCTATATTTTGGTTCTGTTCTTCAGGTTGCATTTGAAAGTTGGTACCCCACAATTCCTTTGGAGTTGGTGGGGTTGTGTAATTATGTATGCAAATTTTGCATTAATCAGCGTACAGATTTGTACCTATTTTTCATGGGCCTGAATGTTGTGGAGAGATGGATATATAGCACAGAGGCTACCACTGTTCCAGAACAAACTATCCATAAAAATAAAACAAAGCTCATCTGTCCATATTCAAATGCAACTTGGATTTAAGGATGGGCAATAGAAAATGTACTCCATGATTGCCCCTCATGCCACAAATGGATAGAGGCAGTTCCTAAATCCTGCATCTCTTATATAGGTCATCTCAAATTATCAATGGAATGATCACAGTTATTCTCACTAGGGCTAATGTATAATTATCCGTCATGAGATAGGTAATTCAAGAATCAATCAACAAAAGGGAATTGGCTAAGCTTAAAATGTCCTCCAAGTGAACCTATGTTGTAGTAGTAAATAGTTATAAAAAAATTGCCCTTTTTAGAACAATAAGTGCCTCTCTCATCCTCCGCCCCCCCCCCCCTCTGGCACCTCTGCCCCTTTTTTTCCTCTACGACTCTGATTGCAGTTCTCAAAACATTTAAGGAAGGCACCCTTTCACACAATTTAATTTAACAAAAAAATTGTAAATTGTTAAATGTTATTTATCAGTGTTTTTAGTGTTTTGTAATTTTATTTTATCCTATGTTTTTTATGCTATTCACTATGTTTTTCTTACTACCTTTATTTATAATACCTGCATTTCTTGTAACTTGTAACCTTTTTTATGCTTCTATATACATTGTATAACTATGTTCATTGGAGCTTTTCTCCCGGATCTCCACTGAAAAAGGACTTTTTTGTCCAGTGGCCACTACCTGGTAAACAAATGTAAATAAATTAATAAATAAACAAATAATAAATAAATGGCACAGAGCAGAAGCCACAGGACCCATTGCCATTGCAATATCTTCCACAGAACATTCTATGTTACACAACTGTATGCATTCTGTAGAACCATAGAATTATAGGACACATGTAACCATACTGGTAGACTCTCACAACTGGTCCAATATGCATGGAAAGTCAAAGAGTCGATTCACTGACCAGTGGCCAAGATGGAATCCGAATTGCTGTTCATGAATCAGCGATGGAAGTACTGGATGCACTTTCCGTTGCACCACCCTGTTGTAGACTTTCCTACAAGGGTTAGGAGCATAATCCCTCTAGAACTACAGGATACCCTTCCTTCCCTCTTTTTGAGATTGGAGACTGCCCATTTCAGCTCTGGTCCCTACCTTCTGTACAATATTGGAAAGGAATGCTAACCGCAGCACATGAACAGTATGTCAGACCTTCAGCATTTCTATATGAAGCTCATCCTGTCTTGCAATGTTCCCACCTCAGAAATGTACAACTTCCATAGTGAACTCATCTGCAGCAATGAACCCAGTCCTACCTTCTGGCACTGTTTTAGTCAGAGGAAGTCATGTCCACTGGATTCAAGATTATTTCCTACTCCCTCCCCATGAGCTGATGGTTCAGACAGGAAAACAATCTGCTTCAGTATATAAGAGAGCAGAAACTCCATGGTAAAACTCATCTGTGTATTGCAATGCTTTACCATCTGGAACTAATGGAAGCTGCATGATTTATAAAAGGATGAACCTGCTGACTGAGGTGACAAATGAAAAGAATTTCATTTAAACTTTAGGAATCATCTAATACAACAAACACGATTCAGTGTCAGACATAATAAGAAATAACTGTCTCCCAGGACACAGAGTACTGCATGCAGGGAGAATCCTAGCACATGATTATATAAGGGGTGATTAAGCCAGCTCATGGAACACTGGGGTGTACAGGAAGTGATACCCATAGCAGAAATCAAACAGTCTTGATACTATACTATTTCCAGATCTGAAGAAAAAGCATAAACGTAAGGACAGCAACAAGGCACTGCAAAAAAACAGTAAAGCACATGCTAAGCAGCCTATTTCAAAGGTTAAAAGAAATGAAGGTCCATATTAGGCCTGCTTTCTATTATGGTGCTTCCCACACATGGGGTCCATCAGGAACACTGTCATCTCACACTGGTCACTAGTGTACTTCACAACACATTTCTGAGTGTCAGCTTTTGTCTGTATCTGGTCTTGATCAGTGCCTTGTCTCCAGCATCTCAGTGATCTGTCCTTTTCTTTCACAAGAGGAGTGTCCATGTCCAGCAGATGGGAAAATAAGAAGAGATTATGGGGTCCTTATACTGGCAAAGTGTGCTTCTTCACTCTCCAAAGACATTACTTGTGCACTGGAGATAAGGATTCATAAATGTATGTGTTCACAGCTGTTCTACGGGTATCTTTGTAAAGGCCAGACTTCAGCAGGACATTGCACTGCAAACATCTCTACTGGTGTGTAAAGACAAGAACCTAGTTGATCATTTTTGTGTTTGGGGCGTGATCCATAGAACTTCTGTCTTGAGATGGGGTGGACCACACTTGTTTGACAATATCAATTTTTCTTTCAGTGTCATATACTATGCAAATTATTTTCAGGCACTAATTTGGCAAATCGCCTTAGAACAATTCTGTATATATCTTAACTGTTGCATTCTAATGATAGAAATGTACATGCTTGATCTGTAAATGTTTTTTATTTATTTATTTTTTTTAGTTATTTACCCTTCATTGACTGGACTAATGCCACTAGTCTAGTAGCCTCTTTTCATGGGAGACCTGAGGTGGCATTGATACTACTAGGAGAAAGGTGGCCAAGGCATCGGGAAACGGCCTAGTCTTCTTTGTTGTAAGTGAGGCCCATTTTGCAGGAGCACTACTTTATTTCCATTCCAGGTACAGAGGCAGCCCAGAGAAACCAGGAGGCAGAGAAATAGAGGAGAAAATAAATATCAAGACCAGAGAATGTGTGCAGAATTTTGAGGAGATATTTCAAATAAATCTTTCTGAAGGAGATGAGTCAGCAAATGATGGACATATGATTACCGCCCTCCTGTTGGGAGGGTTGAGGGATGCTTTACTTAAAGAAATGGTGGTGCAGAATGAGTCGGTAAAAGAAGGAGATGTTTCATGAGGGGACGTTATGGAGAACATACAAAAGGAGGCTGCAGAGACAATCCTGACGAACAGAGACAAGAAGAAAAAGAAGCCCCATGCAGAGACAGCAAAAGGAGGCAAAAGGGGAGCAGCAGAAAAGAACGTGGAAGAAAGTGAGGAGCAGAAGTACGGGGTAAGAATCCAAAGCAAAGAAGGCAAAAAAATGCACAGGTATGGTCTGGGGCAACTTAACGGCTCCTTTGGGTATAAAAGCACATGAGGTAGGAGAATGTTTTCTTATTAACAAAGAGACATTTTGTGGCATCATATTTGAGGCTGTTTTTTTTTTCCAATGGAAATTTTTATTGGAGAATATGAAGAAAGAAACACTTTAACTCGTGGAATCTTTAGGTAAAAAAAATTTAGTGGGAATACAAAAAAGAAAATTCATATACAATTTCAAACAAAGGTAGAAAGAGAGACTTTGAAAGGACATTTGAAAACTTTATGTAAAGTTTATGACAAACAGGGTTTATGGACTGGTGGCTGGGATGGCAATATCATGTTTATTGAAAGAGATGACACAGTGATGCAGTGGTAGTGTTGCCACCTTACTGCAAGAGGTTCTCCGGTTTGATTTCCAGCTGGGGTGCTTTCTGTGTGGAGCCTGCATGTCCTTCCTGTGGTTTCTTCTGGGTGCTCTGGTTTTCTCCCATTTGACAAAGGCATACGTTTGGAATGTTTCTCCCTGGGCCTCCGCTGAAAATTGGTTTCTTACTAAGTCAGACTTTCCTGGTAAATAAATAAAATAAATAGTATTGGAAAAAATTATGCATATACCAAGCATGATAAATGTAGGGGGGAATAGGGGTCTATTAAAATACTACGGACAATACAAAACATGCTTTGTGGACAAGAACGATATTTGATAAGTTACTGTGACAAACAAAGTTGTCATATTTCTGAAGAAAGTACAGAAAAGACCACCAACACGAACCAAATGTCCAAACCAGAATGAGCATAAAGGAAAAAAGAAAAAAAAAAACAGCAGGACAACCATGGCAGATGACTCCACTTTAATAAAATGAAAGGTTAGGGTGCAGGTTAGGTGAGTGTGCGATAGTGACAGACCTTAGGGTTAGGGTTTGGGCTAAGGTAAGTGGATAGATAGTAGTGTATGTATAGTTTAGTGTTGGGTTAGTTGTAGGATTATAAGCGTATGTGTGTGTATTGATATTTTTTAGGTGTGCTTGTGTTGTGTGTATGTGTTTCGGAATAGCAAATTTTTTTCCCAAGGAAAAAATTCGCTGTTCTGAATGTTCGATATTATGTGATTTCGATATTTTAGGTTTGATGAAATAGCGTTCACTATTTTCATCTTTCGATAACGTGATATAAATGCCTAAATTAGCGCAACTATTGGCACAGCTGGTGCCATAGCGACACCTTTCTGTTGCCAATAGTATGCTCCCTCAAAGACAAACACATTGTTGTCAAGTATAACCTCAAGCAAATAAATTAAATCAATATGTCTGTCATCAAAAGAACCATCCCTTCTCAAATAGCTCTTCAACATATATATGCCTTCGCCATTAGGAATACATGTAAAGAGAGTCTGAACATCTAAAGTTGTTAGAATCATGGATGAATATATCCCTATACCAAAGACAGAATACAAATCTCGCAGAAAATGTTCAGTATCTTTCAAAACAATCGAATATTTATCTAAAACAGTTCTAAGCTGTTTATCTACATAAATAGATATTGGCTCTATAAGCCAACCTGAACCAGATACTATCGGTCTGAAGCTGGGAAAAGTGGGATTTTTATGGATCTTGGGCAATCCATACAACTTAGGTACAAGTGGAAACTCTGCATTGAAGTAATTGTACAAATCCCGAGTAATGAGTCCCATACAAAGACATTCATACAAACCCAAAAACATGCTGTTGTATCTCTTCTATAACAGATAACTCAACTTGTTTGTATGTACAGACATCAGTCGACAATAACAATGTTTGTTGTAGATAAAAATCAACATTCAAAACAGCAATAGGTCCACCCTTGTCAGCTGGTCTGACAATGATTTCCTTGTTGTTTTGTATTGTTTTCAATGCCTGACACTCATTATAACTTAAATTACCATTCATATTAGGCCTCTGTGTATTAAAATAACTACATAGATCAATTTCACAGGCTTTGACAAAACCAAAAGTCACACGCAACGCTATATTCCTGGCAAACAGTCGACTCTCTAATGGAGTCTCATCAATCTTGGCTGTGTTCGATGGTACGCATCTCAAATCTTTCATAAATAATCAAACTTCAGACAGTCAAAAGATGGTTAGATGAATTCCATACTAACCTGTTTGAACATTTGCCCACATCTTCCTCAATGTGTGTCCATTGTTGTGATTGGAAGTCTCTTTCCGATTCTGTCCTGTTCGTGTGTTGCCCCTGTCTTGGACAGAATTTATCTAACCATCCTTTGACTATGTCTGAAGTTTCATAAATAAAAAAGAAAGGAACTGGATAGAACTGAAACTATGCAGCTAATTATTGGGGTTGGTCTAATGGTTGAGGTGCTTCACTCACAGACACAAGGTACAGTCTTTGATTTACATCAGTCAGAGGGAGATTGGCTGGGCTTTGAATGGCCTATTAAGACAGCTAGCCTAGTAATTAGCTATGAACTTATGAAACCAGGAATCTAAGAAAGAGAGGAACATTAAATCATTTTAGAGTGTTTTCAGTAAATGTGAATAGTATTAAGAATATAGTAAGAAGAATAGGGATTCTGGACTATTGAAATACATGTGATATCGATATAATTATATTAGAAGATTTTTAGTAAATGAAGAAAGATTACAAACAGAAATCATGGAAAGGAAATATAATCTGGGAAATGACAGATATTCTGGAATAGCTGTATTCTCTATAAATGCAGTAAATATGTTGGGTGTAACGCTAGCAAACATAGGAAGATTAACCATTGTTGATGTAAAATGGAAATAACAAGTATATAGAATTATAACATTATATGCTTATAGTAATTGTAAAGAAAGGAAAAAGTTATTTTATCAGATTTTAGACTATGTAGTGATAAATATGAATATTATAATAACAGGAGACTTTAATAGGCAAAGAAATAAAAATGCGAAATGAGAAAGCATGGCATGAAGAAGAAAAGAAATTAGTAATACAGTTATGGAAAGATCGTATCACTGTGAGAACATTTTATAAAAACTGGTCTGAATGGAGGATGATATTTAAGGAAAAATATAAACGTTTTTTTTTTTTTACAGTAGCAATACAATGTGCGAAAAATATTAAAGAACATATAATGATGCACTGGAAGATTTAGAACATAATGGTAGAAAGTACTTTGACAATGAGGAAGAATTATATGAAAAAAACTGCAAGAATTGTTATGCATTGATATATAAGGAAAGGTATGTTTACAAGGATTATAAGTATTGAGTTACTTAGGCAGATTAATAAAAGAAGATGGTAGTATAACTAGAGAAAATAAAAATGTAAAATGAGAAATAGAAAGAACTGGAAAATATTATGAATAGTGTGGTGCAATATGTACAAGCAACGTTAAAAGGAAAAAAGAAGGTAGTGAAAAAACATGGAAAGTAAATAAGTTAACAGAAAAAGACAATGGCGAGTTGGAAAACAGAATTTCTTTAAATGAAGTAGATACAATATTCAGACAAATAAATATGGACTCAGCTGCAGGACCAGATGGATACAAATTTAAGGGATTGGCAAAAATAAAATGTATGTGTATATATTTTTTTGCCATTCCCAACCATGCATCACCACTTCAGTAGTAAATGAGTTGTTGTTTCCATAGTCTCATGCATTCAGCTACATCTACCAAACCAACATCAACCAAATGAGATACGTCACAGATTTTAATGTAGTCAGTAACAAAGATCAGTGTAATTACTTCATTTGTGCTAATGTAAAAAACATATGTAGCTGCATGTGTGGAAAAGTTCCTCAGAACAATAACAGCATATGAACATGAAAATGTTAGCATCTGATTGTTGTAGTACTTGATCCTTTTATGCCGAAGATATTGACATATTTTGTTACAAGCTAACTCCGCTGGATGTCCCCCAATCCCATTGATTGGCATGCCAGTTTCTAATGCAGGGGTAATCATCAATAAATATCATAAATCATACTTTGGGTGTGCAGTTTGTGGACACTTCAGTAAATCATTCTTATTCATAAAAAGTACTATAGACATAGAAGTGAAATGGTATTCCTGATAAATATAGGTGGTTTCATTCTATATCTACAGTTCATCAGAGCTGGTGTGCTTGTAGACATTCACCTGCATATGGGAAGAAACACTGTGGCAGTAATGGATATGTATCCATATGCATCCATTGTTTTGAGGACGGCTACCCCTACCCTTTATCTAACTGATTTATTGATGTGTAGATGCTTTTACAATGAACACTGCATGAAATATCGGTTATAAGATACACACAGGGCATTCTGAACATCACAGAGTAGCACTAAACACACTAGTTCACAACAGCAACACAAACTGCTGACCACATGACAGCTTAAGTTATGGTTCTAAGTTGCAGTCACGCAGCTATAATCAGTGAGTTTAGCTCAGCACACAGAGTTGTTAAGTACCACTTGAGCTATACATATTAATGAGCATCATTAGTATGCAATGTTTTTGAATAATTTCAACCAATGTCCTTGTAAGTTTTCAAATCTTGGTGCATTAACCAATAGCTCAGCATAAATATATAGTGCTCAGTACAAATACCCAATATTTATCAGTAAATATGAACATCTGGAATACATGCCCGATGACAACCAATAGTTCACTACCACATCATATGCACCATTTTTAAATTGTGATACTGACATATTTTCAGATCATACCCTCGCTATCTGTGAACCGAATGGTATCTCTGTGAACATTTTGCACAAGGCATTCTTTTATACATTTTTGGGAAAGTTGAAGATGATGTCAATGGAGAAGAGGCTGTAATGCA
The DNA here is from genome assembly GCF_019279795.1 of Protopterus annectens. Taxonomy (NCBI): domain Eukaryota; kingdom Metazoa; phylum Chordata; order Ceratodontiformes; family Protopteridae; genus Protopterus; species Protopterus annectens. The sequence continues at coordinate 51,694,693 of NC_056741.1, read as the reverse complement.
TCCGAGCATACAACTGGAACAAAGAGGAGACCCTCCAGATGCTGGCAGCCTGTGTGGGACATGAACACAAGCTGAGGGCATGTTAAATATATTTCACCTATATAGACATATGGAACTAGATTGCAAGGGAACTCCAAGGATGCACAAGAATCTACAGGACTGGAATGCAGGTCTACCATTGATAAAACTATCTTCAGCATAGCGACTTCGATGACCTTCACCAGAGGATCACAGAGGTTTGAAGACAGCACCCAAATTTCTGCAGTAAGTCCCATATTCCAGACCCTAACACCTATTACATACAGTTACCATGTACTGAACAGATTTTGTGCTATACTGATTTTTGATGTCTATGGATTCAATGCCCATATTTGTTACTATTATTAAGTTAGTTGAAATGATATAATGGGATAGTACACCAGTAACGGCCATATGACTGTATTTCAAAGTTATTCAAATATAAACAGGGTCAGAAATGTGGGTCTGCAGGAATGTATAGTAACAACATTTCTTATTCACAACTCTATTTGTTTGAGGCATCTCAGTAACAGTGATATTTATTATGAGATCCTATTACACCACAAAAAAAGTTGTGTTTGCCATCAACTCAACTGGTTACGTACTGTACTAGTATAACTTGAATTTGAGTGTCTGTGGGTTCAAATCCACTTAGTAATGCACTAGCTTATTTTTATTACCTTCACATAATATGACTATGTTCCATGACTGGGTACTTAAATATAAATGAGAAAATGTGTAAATGTGTTTTATTATTAGAGTGCATTAATGCCTACAGCACATAGGCTGCAGATGACTATGCAATGCTTCATTACCCACAACTCTTTGAGGTTGTCCCATTACCATGTAGTTTCTTACCATGGATGCTGTTGTGATTTCCTTGCAATAGTTATTGAAAGGCAAAATATGTAAGCTCAGTCTTAAATGTTCAGTAATTACTCACATACATTACTTCTTGACGGTGTCAAAAAAATATAAGAGTATTGCAAGGTAACATGCATTCAATTTGACTGAGAGTTGTAATCACACTTGGTTTACAGCAAATGTGGATATGTAATCCCCAGGCTGTGGTATAGCTGAAGGGCTAGCACTGTATGTGAAATCACTGACTGCCGAGTCTACTTGTTTTGTGTTTGTGGGTTTGAATCCCACAGCAGTCCTTTAATTCCTCTAATGCCCAGCTTGAGATTTGTAAGGCTTTAGGCATGTTTTGTTACTCATAACTTATATAAGGTAATCTCATTGCTGTAGTACATGATCATTTTATACTGCTGATATCAACATATTTTGTTAATGTCCCCAATGTCTAGAATAATAATGATTATGTGGTGTTTAATGAGGGCACCATCTGTCACACAGCACAAGTCAGCAGATGCCATTTATCTTCATTATTACATATTTGAATGTCTTTTTCAGTCTGTATATATGTCCCTTCAAGGGGTCTACTTCTGTTGGTCGACAACCCATAACACTGACACTCATTTGGTCGACAGCTCATTTGATCGACAAACATTCTAGGTGGGGGGCTTCACCCCCCACACCCCCCCAATGTGGGGAGCTATGCTCCCCACCCCCCCCTAACTATATATAACAACTCCACAGTCACACAACAGTTTTGCCTTGAATACTTTTTGTCAGCCAAATGAGCTATCGACCAAATGAGTGTCAGTGATATGGGTTGTCGACCAACAGAAGTAGACCCGCTATTATACATGTATAAGTTTGGTATTTCTAGATATCTTGTGACACTCATTTGTTCGACAGCTCATTTGGCTGACAAAAATATTCAAGGCAAAACTCCCCTTTCCACTGTTAAAGCGATTGTGGAGTTATTATATATTGTTGAGGTGTGGGCAAAGCCCCCACCTAGAATGTTTGTCGATCAAATGAGCTGTATAATAGCATTAATATGTGTATTTTTTTCTAAAAGTGTCAGCGTATGCATCATTTGTACATTATATGCCATAGGACTATACTTCGAATGTATCACTGAGCAGAATATAATACCATTGTAAAGGTTGGCTCCTACTGCTTATTGTGTAGGCGGCACTAAACTTCTTTAATATTACTCAAAAATGTGCATAATGCTGATGACATCATTCTTCTGATGATGCGTTGGGTGTGTCTCACATTTTATCCACCAGTCATTTTGGATATCATTGCGCATAGTAGATAGGTGCACCTGGTACCACGCGTCATGCTGTAACTATGTAGCCATAGATCAAACACGGTTGAGTATAATTGTAGCATATTCACATGTACCATAGAAAAAGAAGCTAGGTAAGTCAGGTTTTGGACTCTGGTGTGGACATAGGTTTGACTCTCGCTTCTCCTACTTTATAGCTGGTTATCCTTGTGTGTGAGATGCATTTGTCTTCTCAAATAAAACTCCATCTGCACAAACCATTAATTAGGCATGCACAGCACTGCTTGATCATGTAAATTGTTTATTCTAACTATGTTCTGCACACTTGACAGTTTAACATTAACTGCTGTTTAACCTCGTAACACAGAATCATTCTTTTCAATTAATATTTCTTACACTTTTATTCATGTATATGTTGAGGACAGAGTCAGGAACTGTGTCCCCTGTATATGAAAGATGTACAGATATGAGTAGCAGCCTTATTATTACCCAATATGACTAATCACATGTTTCTATCTCCAGTCTGAAATCTGTATGCAGATGATATCCATGCATTCAGATTTGATGGCAACCCTGCTATAATGCATCAACAGGGTATATCTCCTATGTGCTGATTTATTGTGTACATGATTTTGTGTACCTTGTATTTGCACATATCCTTACAAATTTGTTTGTGGTTTTAGTAAGGCTAGATGATGTTTACAGACACAACCTAAATGAAATTCATTTATGTTCAACTTGTACAAGTATTTTCAAAGTGAATATTTTACATGTAAATTATGTGTGTTTGCAAAACTGGCACTTGACGATGACAGCACAGTTTTACTGATACTGCTGCTTAAGTATGGTAGTGGTTCTCACTTTAAGTTGTGGTCTCCAACAGTTTCTTGTTTGTGTATTAGATGGGTGTCTGCTGTTCTACAGTGTCAATGATATTGGTAGAGTTGTAATGCTGGCTATTGCTTAAGTTCTGCCTTATGGTTGTTAGATCACTACATTACATATGTATTTGTACTTTATTGTCTCATATACCACTCTCTGGTGTATTATGTCAACTATGAGCACATTCTGTTTCAGGATGTTGTTCTACATTGTAAGTGATGCTGACACCATAGCGTCTCATATACCACTCTCTGGTGTATTGTGTCAACTATGAGCACATTCCATTTCAGGATATCAGCTAAATCTGTCAGTGTAATAGTCTGGTTTCAGTGATGCTTATGATTTGACAACAAATTTTATGTCTGTTATGTACATATAGCATGGCATGGCCAAGCTGTATTTCGAAATGGCAATGTGCAAAGATGTGGCCCGTAAATTCCATTCCTATTTTGATGCAAGGATTCTGTGATGTCATCTGTTACCCATAGTGCAATGCTAAACACAAAACTTGGCTAAATGACCACCTGAGAATACTCAGTACCACATAATTTATTCAAAAGGACTTAAGGGCTTTCGTGTCTTAACCACGGGACTTCATCAGAACTCATTTCCATAATCACCCCAGCAGGGTTCCTATTACGTGATTGAAGACGCATTCTGTCAAATGCGTCTTGATCGAACATAAAAGAATGAAAAGGCAAAATAACGAAGCAGCTTTTAAGTGAATTCTTTCCCTGGGAAAGAATTTGCTTGGTCACTTCCGTTACTTTGCCGTTTTCGGCACTGTAGTGCAATCTCGGAGTTGGTATATTTAAGTAGGGGGGTGTGGGGGTGAAGCCCCTCCCCCCTTTATGTAATGTTTTAAAGTTTTTTTTTTTTTTTGGAACTACGATTTATTTCCATTGGAAAAACATTGCTGTTCTGAGGTTTCAACATTGTAAGCTTTCGCTTACATGGGGTCGATTAATCATCGTTCGCTTTTTTAAGCATTCAATGATGTAATATAGACCCCCTCCAGCACTATACTTGCATTTATGCATATAAATAGTGCTTTTAATAAAATTACATATCTAATGTGGATTATCGCTAAATGTATTTGAATTTCACATATTAGTGTGTTATCATTTTGTATTACTGTTGCAGTGGCATCTGAACAAATATATGTGTGTTAATCATTGTAGTCTGACTCTCTCCATGGGATAGTTGTTGTTTTTCTGTAACATTGAAAGTGGAACAGAGTGGTTTTGCATATTTGTAATGCATTTGTTGTCTTAGTTCAAGGAGGGGCCCACAGTTAGAGACATAATTTAAATATTGCTCCTATTAACTTTGAAAGATGGTAGAATAACAGGTTTTGCATTAATCTGCCCTTTCTGAAGGCTATGAAGTCTGAAACTCAAATGTCAATCATTATTTACTAACTTCAATCCTCAATGGATTGCCAGAAAACTGCAAATTTTATGAGGAACAGACCAAAAATATAAGTTAAAAATATGGATAGTTGAGAGTATGATTGTGTTCTGCGCAGACATATAGCATATTTATTTATTTATTTATTTATTTATTTATTTATTTATTTTTACATTTGTTAACTGTGTTAGTCTGTCTGGGTTCTTAGAAGCCCTTTTTCAGCAGAGACCCGAGGAGAAAAGCTCCCAAAAAAGTTTAAACAAATAGTAAGAACAAAAATAAACACTGATCACATTTTAAGTATACATACTTCTGAAGTAATTACATAACATGCAATAAAGGAATATATAGAATGGATAGAAATACAATACAATACATATATGGAAATGTTCACGTAGTATGGCAAGAAACTACGCAGAAATATGGTAAGACTAAGGTCAGTACATTGCCGAACCAAGGTACTAGGTATGAAGTAAGTAAATATACAGATAACGTTGTGTGAACTTTGGACGTTAATAAATAAATTAAAGAACAGTAATAAGGAATTATGGGAACTGAATGTAACATGAGCTAACTAGTATGGAATATGATGGAAAAAATGTGTAGGTAGTAGTAAGAGAGAGAGCTAGAAGTGATACGGTTAAGTTAGGTTATTCCTAAATGTTTCTTGGGTATTAGTTTAGAGCATGAACATATCCAATTGATAGGAAAAAAGATTTAAGCTGTTTCTTGAAGGCATTTTTGTCTTTAAGTAGTCTGAGGGCTAAAAGGAGTGTGTTCCAATTTTTTGCAACTGAGTGACTAATAGAGTATTTTCCCAAAGGTTTTGTTTGGCTTATGAACTTCAAGAAAGTATTTATTAGTACTTCTTAGTGGGCATTGGGGAGTATAAAGTGTCAGAGAATTTGCAAGGGATGGGCAGGATTTGGGGTTGTTTAGTATATTGTGGGCTGTAAGGAGTTGGGATTGAGGCAGTAAGTTGGAAAATTCAGGCTAGTGTAAAGCCTTTAATGAGAGGCAGTGATGGGATTTGTAAGGTTGATTTGCAGTAAATCTGGCTACTTTGTTATATGTGGTTTCTAGTTTGGATATTAGGTTACTCTGTAGATGGGTAAGAATAGGCGAAGCATAGAGTAGGGATGGTAGAAGCAGGGATTGGACAAGGGGTGGCATGGACGCACAGGGACGAAAGTTTTTGTGATGGTAAAGCAGACCTAGGCTTTGGTGTTTTTTTTTATTGAGCTATGAATGTGATGGTTGAATTCAAGTTCATCAATTATTGCTCCAAGGAGTTTTGTTTGGATGTCAACAGAAAGTTTAGTTCCATTAAGGGATGTTGCGGAAAAGTTCTGTTTTGCATGTTCCAGATTTTTAGGTAGGTAAAGTAGTAGCTTAGTTTTGCTCGCATTTAGCAGGAGTTGGTTGGATTGTAGCCAGTTTTCAACTGAGTGGAGTGAGTTTTGTGTAAGGGATTGAAGGTTTTCTAAGTTGTCAGCAGAGTTGATGATGGTCAAGTCATCAGCATACTGAATAAGATTGGATTGGAACAGGATGAGAAAAGGTCATTGGTAAATACATTGAAGAGGACAGGGCCCAATATTGATCCTTGTGGGACCCCACACAGTGTTGGATGTATTGCTCATTGTGGCATATTACCACTGACAAACATGCATATATTCAGCAAATGTCAGCCTGATCTCCCAAATGATTTATTCAGATTGATGCCACTGAGCAAGTTAGTTAAGCATTATGATGGGAAAATTCCATCATTTATGTGAGTCAACCTAGATTATTACCACCTATGTATTGTGATGGAGTCAGTGCTGCATATGTCCTCATGTCAGGCATGTGATGGGTACAACCTGATAGCTGTTCTTCTGAATGTGACAATCATCCTTACAGGCCAGTAATGTTAGGTAGATGATCATTGCACTTCCACTGTGTAGGACATGTTGATGTTGCTCTTTAAGCATCATATAATTGAGTGTACATTGATGTGTGTACACGTCAACTAATCATACCCATTAGATGGTCCAGCTGTCATTGTTCAGGGATGTTTGCATGCCTTGCTACATATTGTAAGTACAGATTGTCACACAATAGTGATACTTTGACTATAGTATTCCTTGCCGTGTGAATTACACACAGAGCTATTAAGATATTGATGTGTGTCTGTGTGTGCGTGCATGTGTGTGTGTGTGTGTGTGTGTGTGTGTGTGTGTGTGTGTGTATGTGTGTGTGCATGTGTGTGTGTGTGTGTGTGTGTGTGTGTGTGTGTGTGTGTGTGTGTGTGTGTGTGTGTGTGTGTGTATGTGTGTGTGCGTGGCCATGCGTGCGTGCGCTCGTGTGTGTGTGTGTGTGTGTGTGTGTGTGTGTGTGTGTGTGCGTGTGTGTGTGTGTGTGTGTGTGTGTGTGTGTGTGTGTGTGTGTGTGTGTGTGTGTGTGTGTGTGTGTGTGTGTGTGTGTGTGTGTGTGTGTGTGTGTGTGTGTGTGTGTGTGTGTGTGTGTGTGTGTGTGTGCATGTGGGCACATGTTCCTTTACAGGCCACTTTATATGTTGTCTTGACATGTCCACTGATGTCTGCTAGCTCTGTTCTGTTCTATTTTGGCTGCACATATTATTACTGACAGGCTTTATTACACACCAGATAGTGGCAGGCACTGCTGTCACATGATGTGCGTTTCTACATAGTGAGATAATGATACTTTCTGACACATTTATTCGATTATCCGACTGCATTAAATATGACATGAATGTATTGCAAATGTGTTGCCCATAACTGACTTACATAACAGACAAGTTTGAAATATGTCAGTGTTGGATGTATTGCTCATTGTGACAAAAACATTACAGATGGATTAATGCTCACCTTATTGAGACATCACATGTGTAAAACTTTGATAATGTACATAGTTTATGAATCTATTATACTGTTTATGTATTGCTTATATCTTTTACTGTTGATGCTGTTTTATGAATAAATTAATGATGTACATTTACTGTCATATTACAAAGTCCAAGTCCTGATCTAGTCCACCCATACACTGTACAGATGATGCCATGCTTGACTTCTTTAGGCAGACTCTGACTCCAATGACTAGGGGGACACCAGGACGATGATAAGGGCCCTGGACCAGCACAGGCCATTGTTTCTGCAGACCAGCAGCTACAGCAACCTCCACCATGCCAGCCCAAAGACATGAGCGACCAGATCCCACATGTTGTCACCCATGATTTGCAGAATCAGATGTGGGACATAATGGGGACATTCGTCAAGACAAAGCATGGGCCATGTACAATTCCTTCCAGGAGATCATTTGAGATGTGTGAACTTCTCAAAGAGGCCCCTCTGGAATGTTAGTATTGTCCATGTGTTCCAGTCATGTCATACTGCCACTATGGTGTGTTCCACTCATGTCATACTGTCACCACAGTGTGTTCCAATCATGTCATACTGTCACCACAGTGTGTTCCAGTTATTTCAGACTAATACCACAGTGTGCTCCAGTCATGTCATGCTGCCACCACGGTGTGCTCCAGTCATGTTATGCTGCCACCATGGTGTGTTCCAGTCATGTCATACTGCCAACACAGTTTGTTCCAATCATGTCATACTGCCGCCAAAATGTGTTTCAATCATGTCATGCTGCCACGACAGTGTGTTCCAATCATGTCATATGGTTACCCCAGTGTGTTCCAGTCATGTCATGCTGCCACCATGGTGTGTACCTGTCATGTGATGGTGCTACCACAGTGTGTTCCAGTCATGTCATATTGCCACCACAGTGTGCTCCTACTTGTTTTCTTTCATTATTAAGCATAAGTTTCCACACACATCCTATACTATAGATATGCTTTTAATATATACCTCATGATGCACACTTCACAATCGATGTCATATGGAGCTATATATGTTTGCTGCATTATGTCACATGTTCAGATATGCCGCTGCCATTATCACCATTGTGTCACATGATCTTATGCTGTCATTTATGTGGATAGGGTTATAGACATGCAGGAAAAGTATTCCTGTACTCAGTATATTGCTTGCCTCATCTGTATATAGTGGCCCATGAGATTGTTATTTCTGCATGGCAGATATGTCTGATGCAGCTAGCAGTCTGACAGTGTTGCACGATTGTCCTGTTGATGGTGCTCACATGACTACATGGAAAGGTGATCACAGTACTTATCACACACTCCACGGCTTAAGTTGTGTCATATGCAAGTGATATACATTACAAGTGGTAAGTTTTATGACATTACACACACACACACACACACACACACACACACACACACACACACACACACACACACACACACACACACACACACACACATATATAAGGCATAGCATATACTGGCACTGGCCATGACAAGATAGGTGTGTACACACCTAAACACATAGTGACACTGCCTCTACCAGGTCTATCATAAGACACATGCAGAAACACACACACCGACACACACACACACACACACACACACACACACACACACACACACACACACACACACACACACACACACACACACACACACACACACACACACACACACACACATGCTCTGCACATTAAATTCAGGAAAACTGAAGGAACATCTATATCATTTCTTTGGGTTGTTGGTAAAAACAAGAGCAGATTGATGAACTACAAAGAGAAAGGGAGGACAACAGGCTCTAGAGAAGAAGTCACAGCCAGAAACTTAACAAGAGCCATGTCCTGTGAGATGGCAGTACTATTATCTGCACCACTGTGCCAATAATTAGTTAATTCCACACAGCTTGCTCCTACCAGATCACCAAAGATCATTTACTCCATATACTGTATACAAAACTGATACTTGTGATAGAAAGTGAAAGAAATTATGGCCAACTTGTTAATCCTGCATACACTGCAGCTCCCTCCATGTGCATGTGCACACATGCACACACACACACACACACACACACACACACACACACACACACACACACACACACACACACACACACGCTTGCATGCCATAACAATACTAGTTTTGCATGGATTTCAGCAAATACAATACATTGCAGAATGTATCTCCTTCCATGCACATCGGGGACTATTGTTTAACACTGATAACAGCATGGGTGCATGGGTAAGTCCCTTGTATCTGCAGATGATCTCCATACCAATCAATTATAGCCACTTCACTGACTCTGTACTCTTCAGAGTTCCTATTGTGGTGTAATCATCATCATCATCGTCATAGTCCATCATACGTTACACAACTTCACAGTAGTCTTGCAGAGACGGATTATTTATTATTTAATCTGAGCAAATGACAATGATCAGTTACGTACATCCACGGATTGCTCCCACTCTAACATAGCAGTTATAGACACTTATTTTTACACTTCAGACATCTGATCTTGATTAACAATTATGGTCTTGTAATGTATTTCAAATTTCTTTAACACAGACAAAGATTCACATAAATCACAGTAATCCTTTAAAGTCATAATAATGAGCAGGGAGCACAAGTTAGTAATTTCCTCTACAGACAGAACAGCAATATTTATCTGTGTACATTTCAGATGTCTCACTCCTACAAAAAGTCAGTCAATTAACCAATCAATCAGTCAATCAATCAATCAGTCAATCAGTCAATCAATTAATCAATCAATCAATCAGTCAATCACTTTTTTAGGAATCAGGGACAAAGTCAAAAATAATGGGGGGGGCAAAATGAGCAACATATTTTTAATTAAATAACACTCTAAAACTATGCAAGCAATGAAGGTCAGTTACTTTTATTCACATGCAGCTCCTACCCCCATTCAGCAGTTGCAGCCACATCACTGTACAGAATAGCAGGTTTTGCATAACACTGCATTTTCTAAAGGATATAAACGCTAAAGCACAAATGTTTGTCATTATTTAATTAATGAGTGCAGTCTGCAAACCTCAATCATTAACCAGAAAAACACAGCTTTTATGAATATATGAAGTCTGACTGACATATCTATCATTATTCCATTAGTGACTATAGTATACAACCATCAAAATTTACTGGAAAAAAAAACAAACAAAACAAAAAATATACAACTTTTATGAGTGAACAAACCAAAGAGAAACTCATGGGCATTCCTATGAAATGAGAGACAGTAAGCAGGTACTCAAATTGCCCTGCAAAATAATCTGCTCTACTGCCAATATCTGGTTGCCTGCCAGGATACCTAAAAAAAAAAAGACTCATGTTCTAGCTGACTGTTGTTCTCATGCATGACTATCCACTTCTCTTTACACTCAATATTCATGGACTTTCAAGCTGCTTCCTGTAGTCCACTAGTTCAGGGTTTGATTCCCTCAGCCTGTACTGCCTAACTCTGTGACCCTGACAAGTCACTTAACAATACAGTGTCCCTGGGCTGAGTCTGAAAAAGGCCCATGGAGATCAGTGCTCTACCCCAGTAAATAAATACAAATAAATATAATAAAATAACATAAAATAACTCCTTGCAATTCCAGAAAAGGAACAGAAAGGGTGGCATTTATTTATTTGGTTTTTAAGAAATGCGCTCTGTTTTTACTTAACTAGATAAAAAATAAATAATCAATATATAAGTAAGCAAATAAATAAATAAATATATACAAATAAAGTCGGCAAGAAAAAGACACCCCCTAGCTGTACATCACCCTAGGCAGCTGCCTGTACACAAGGCCAGCCATGGACGGGCATGCTTTATATTTTTGCTAGAACATTGCATTTCTCTTAGGTTTGCTTCTGTTTATTTATTAGTGTATTTGTTTTTTTTAAGGCCTCCATTTAAAAAGATGTTTTAGTCATTTTCTTGGCAGTATATTAAATTCAAGTGATATCTGCTTCATTTTTTGTTTGCATGTTTTTATATATATATATATATATATATATATATATATATATATATATATATGGGTTCACTTTATAATCCCGAAATTCTGAAATACTGAATGTCAGAATATCAAGATCATAAGGCCAAAACACCACAATCCCAAATGCCGATAACCGCGAAATTCAAAATCCCGACACTTACATACACACACTCACATACACACAACTGCTCTACACACAAACAAAACTAACCTGCACTAGAAGCAAGCAGGGTGGATTTCACCCACCTGCACCCCTCATGTGGAGAGCTGTGCCCCCCCACTTATATATTCTAACTCTGAGACCGCACAATCACACACACACACAAAGGCAACTCACATCCACACATTTCACAGCCCCTTGCACACACACACACATCACAACTAAAACACACACTGACATAAACTACAGCACATAACCTACACACTCATGCAAACTTACCTGCACTTGCATCCATTCATATACCGCAACACCAGAAGCTCCGAACTTCGGGATTTCGAATTTCGCACTTCTGGTGTTTCGCGATTCCGAGCATTCGGGATTAGAATCTCGGTAAACTGAAATTCGGTATTTCAGTTTGTCGAGATTCTAAAGGGAACCCATATATATATATATATATATATATATATATATATATATATATATATATATATATATATATATATATATATATATACGGGTCTATGTCATCAGACTGAAAAGTTATAAATAACACTAAAACTCATAAGGTCAAACTCATTTCACTGAAGACATTCTCCACAAGAAATATATCCTAAGACATGTTTCATGTTTTTACAGGGGACATGTCCCCTGAACCCCTCATGTGGGAATCTTTGCCCCCTAACACCCTTCCTTATATATACTAGCTCCATGATCATACAACCATTGAGAGAAAAACAAGCACCACACACAGTGAATCGGTGCTCAAAAGCAAACATGGGCATCTACAGATCTGGGGGTCTGACATGATGCTGGCCATCGCAATTCACACATACTGTGGTAGACAACTTCCCAAAAAAGTCCCAAGATAAGAACTGACATCATTGCATGCTTCCTACAAAATTGTATATAGTTCTACACTTTTCAGTGAAATGAGTTTTCAGTGAAATAGGTTTGACCTTATGAGTTTCAGTGTTATGACATTTTAGTAATATGATAGGGACCCATATTTTATTTATGTATTAAACATTTGTTTATGGGAAAAGTCTGATTGGGACAGAGCCCATTTTTAGCAGATGCCTGGAGAGAAATACTCCAGATGCATGCCTTTGGAATGTGGGAAGAAATCCACACGAATGCAGGGAGGACTTGCAGACTCCGCACAGAAGGCACCCCAGTCGAGATTGGAACTGAAGAACCTCTTGCTGTGAGATGACAATGCTAACTGCTGCACTACTGCATCACCCTATATATATAGGGGTGGGGGTGCAGAGCAGCTTGCTTCCCTGCAAAAAAATAATTGTAGTTATTCTCACTTGCAATCATTTCAGATTTGCTCTAAAATAATCGCTCTTTTTCCATATGTTCAATAGAGCATTTCATGTTTGATATATAGGTCCATATGTAGAGCCATAAGGAGTTGGAAGATGTTTTCTAATGAGATGGTCTGCAGATTGAGCCATAATAACTCTCATATAAGAAGAAAATGGAAACTGGAAGCATCACAGATGTTTGCCTCTCAATGCAGAATTACACTCAGGGATTCAAGAACTTCACCGTTTGCATTAAGAGATGTGGTAAGAAGACCCTGTGTTCATGATATGGATATTTTCTGTTCAGAGAGATATTAACTGTAATGAGGAAATAACTGTTTATTGACTAATTTGCATGTCTCTGAATCACCGTTCAGTATAGTGACTGCAGATCATCACTTTCTCTAGTAGGTAGTAGTGGCATTATCCACATCATATTAGCCCAGGCACCCCCCCATTCATTCCCCTCATTCGTTCTTCCACACACAATGCACAAATTCAGACACAAACACACACACATACCCAACCACCCACCCACCCACATATGTACACTGATTTAGATACCTATGCACACAAGTACACACACCATACCTCTTAACTGTCCCTGATTTTCAGGGACGTCCCTGATTTTGACTCGAATTTTAGCTCTGACCCTCTTAATCCTTCCTAAAACGTTGGAAAAAAGTGTAGAATTACTCTTAATAAATAATGACAATAATTAGACTTATACTTTTACTTCAGAAAATGGATATTAATTCACATTTTCTTATTCTGTCAATATCTCTACTTAATAGTATTAATATTTACAAGTATCCCTGATTATTTCTGGATTTGCCCCTGATTCTGTTGAGATTTGTCCCTAATTGGTTGACAGTTATGACACACACACACACACACACACACACACACACACACACACACACACACACACACACACACACACACACACACACACACACATGCACAAAACCTCCTCCCACCCAATCACACTCACAGACACACAGATCCATTCATCCATACACATAGAAGCACCTACATAACCAACCCCCTCACTAGCCCCCTTACTGCTTACCTCCGAGATAGACAGAGAAGACACACAAACACTGACATATGCAACCCCTAACAAACATTCATGCACACACCATCTAACACTACCTGATCTCTACATATGCCAGTACTTACCTCTGCCGTGGTTGAGCAACATGGCCTTTTAGTTGCATTCATTACCCCAAGCGGCTAGGAGAAGCCATACTAATCTATGCATCTGAGCTATTCTCTGGAGGACTCATCTGCACAAATGCCTTAATGCAGGGTTTTCTGAAGTGTTAACACATTGCTAATTAGCATATAAATTTACCTAGACCTCATTAGCATGTAGCATAGTCATGCATGTGTGCAGCTCCATGGTAGGGCCTTCTCTAATCAGAAATGCTTGCTGCAAAGTGTAAGCCTTGTGTTCAGCTCACAGTAGCCTTTCTAAAGTTGGTCCACAGAGGGATGTAGGCAGTGGGCTTATCCAGAGTAGTTATGCAGGTGGCAGCCTGAAACTCAGGCTACAGCCTGTCCAAGATCAGAGAAGCCAATGGAAGGAAGAGAGCTTGAATAAACTGAGGTAAGGCAATGAGGCAAGTAAGGTCTGTGCAATCAGTATGAATGAGAATGAGGACACCTGGGAGCTTCTGAAACTTAATGAACTATTTAAGGTGTGTCATTTAAGTTTGAGAGTTTTATATATATCTGAAGTGAGTATATGCTAGTATAAGCTAGTATACATTATAGAACTTAGTGCATCCTTTCTCATTCTCACAGTAGCGTAATGCATAAACTAATTACCACTAGAAACGGAGTATATGTTCATGAATTTCTAGGCTGTTTTTTCAATAATTGTTGAACAGTATTTATGATTGTGTTGTCAGGATCACAGAATAGATATCTGGTATATACTGTAGTGAAGCCTGTTTTTCCATGCTAACTGAGTAAGGCTGCAATGTTAAAGCATTAGGATGAAGTCCTGAAGTTATTTGTGTTACATGTACAACCATTTCTAGGAAATAGTTTTAACAGCTCTTCTCCTAATTGTATCAGCCGCTGCTAGTATACTCCCAACTTTTAGCAAGGCAGACCTCACTCTTTGCAACACTGCTTTAGAAAGGCATACCTCTTTCTCCCACCTTACAAACACCAGTCAACCCTATTCTATCCTACACTTGCACAGCACCCAGCTCTCCATCTGTTCTCTCACTTTACCCTTGCATGTGTAGTGTAGCTGTCTCACAATGTACCTTTCCTCTCTTTATAGCCAGGTTAATAACCTGTAAAGAAAAGAGCAGCCCTCCTGCTCAGTTGTACCTGATGTCCTGAGACTTTTCTCAAGCAGAGAATAACACTAGCCCTCCCTCCATTCTACAAGGACAACAGTTACCACCTAAAAGAAATGACTTAGGTTTACACACTCTACCATTGTAAGCAGGAACTGCTCCATTGTACAAATCCTGGTATTTTAAATACTGGCTAGCACACCACACTGACCAGCCATACTCCTAGTGCATATTTCTTTCCTTCCAGGTTTTTAAGCATTCATTGCTGGGGCTTGTGCTTCCCCATTTTGGCCACTAGATGTTAGAATAACCTAAGCTAATCAAGTCCCCTAAAGACTATACCTATTTGGGACAAGTTAAAACTTAAACTTAACAAAACAATTTACAAACTACTGCCTGTCTTATTAAAGTCTGTAGCCACACTAAGCATGCCCAAACAGACAGTCTGTCCCCTAAAGAATATGAGCCCAACAGCAGATATTTTCAATCGAAACAACCTACTAATGTGAACTGACCTGCCTGGGTAAACAGAAAGGCCTTCTTCCTGATTGTTTTTTTTTCAATCACGGGACTTCTGAGGCTCGGTGGGTCCCCGCTCTATTTGCCCTCACTCCACTCAGGCTCACTCCCCTCCTCTACCCTACTCCCATTCCCACCCACCCCCACTTCAATTACATTTACACCCATAGACCACACCCATCAATTACCACATCCACTTCCCATACACCAATCCAACCTATCAGAACCAACCACCCAATTACCCCTAATTACACCTCTACATACCAAATTACTGAACCTTGTGAGACTCGAACTACCCTTCCACTCTACCTACTACACCACTTATCACCTAACTATACTCATATTACCCCATCAACTCTACACACCCTCCCCAAGAATAAAAACGCAATAATGACTTCACTATCAAAAAACTCGAATCTACAACTCCTACTATATTCTATGTCCATCTCTACCCCAGTACTACTAGCATCCATTACCATTTATCAAATCCAATTTAAACGAAACCTAATCATTCCAAAGCAATCTACATTCATTAACTATACACCCACCTATGCCTACACTCACCTAGCAGCATACCTCTACCAAACCACCCCTATTCACTATCTCTCACACAAACTACTCTCAACATGTAGGCAATCCCACACTGCATTAAAACACATAATCATCAGTAAACTTAGAAGACTGCACCTATACCTCAAGACAAAACTCATATGTTGTGGTGACATACACCCTAACCCAGGCCCATTTATCCCTAGCCCTAATCTGAATAATGCCCTACTCCACAGGGAGAAAAACTCACTCCTCATTATTAATCTTAATGTAAGGAGTATCCTGAACAAAGTCCATGACCGCCATGCTCTACTAACCTTATATAATCCAGAAGTTGTCATTCTGACTGAGACCTGGCTAAAACCACATATCCACGATAACGAAATCACTGCTCAAGGGTATAACATCATGTGGAAAGACAGAGTAGGAAAAGGGGTGGGGGAGTAGCCATACTATACAAAAGTCACCTCATCCTAGAACAACTCAACATCTCAACCCTTGACCTCAAAAACGCGGAACTCACCCTTGCCAAATTAAAATTAAACCCCAAAAATACAACATTATAGGCTGCTATAACCCACTATCCCACCAGGCAACAATATTATCATCATGGAAAACCTACTAGAATGGATATTCAACTCCCTACCCCTAGAAAACATCATACTAGGGGACCTCAACATAGATTGGCTCAACTGCTCCAAACAAAACCCACTCTCCCACATTAACCTACATGGATTAACCCAAATCATCACATGCCCCACTAGAAATGACAAAAGAACCAAACATCAATCCATACTGGACTGGATACTTGTATCCCATCCTTGCCTCATATCCTTTGCTGTATGTCTGCCTGACACCCTCAGCGATCACCATCCAACTTTTCTACTAAGATTTAAAACACCCCTAATAACCCAGGTAACAATACCAGAAATTAAAAATAAAAAAACAATTTAACCTTAACAACTTTAGCAGGGACCTGAATAGCTCTAACTGGACCCCCTTGAAAAAGTTATCACTCAATAAAGCAGTCCAATACTTTAATATGACCTTCATAAATATACTTAACCACCATGTCCACCCCGGATCCACCAGAATTGAAACTAAATATGCTCTGTGGCTAACTAAAAATACAAAAGCATTCCTGAAAAATAAAAACAAAGCCTGGACACAATTTCATAAGAGTAAAACCCAAACAGACAAGCAAAACTACCTTGAACTATGAAACAAGGCCAAAAAACTCATTAAAACAGAAAAAATCTCCTACTACTAAAACATTCAAAATAAACATGCTAATAACCCACAAAAATTCTGGGCCGCAATCAACTCTCTCTCTTTCTACCAGGGAAAACTTCCACCCCCTCACCAAAAACAGAAAATAACCAAGACATTAGCCCCACACTATTCAACAAGTTCTTTACAGAAACTATCCAAGCCCTTGCAAATAACCAAACTTGCCCTAATAACCCCACTCCAGCAAAAACATCTCCTCCACCTGAAACAAAAGACGATAGCACCCACTTTAACTTTCATTCAGTATCAATCAATACCATTCAAAAACTTCTCCAAAAACTCAAACCAACCACACAAGCCACCAACAACCTACCAACTGAATATCTACAACTAGCCACAAAAGCTATAGCCTACCCTGTCACTATCCTAATTAACATATCCATCTCAGAATGTACAATACCCCACTTATGGAAAATAACCTATATAATACCATTGCACAAAGGGGGTAACTCCTTTGAGCTCAATAACTATTGGCTTATAGCTATACTATCCCCCTTACCAAAAATCCTTGAGAGGGTAATCCACACACAATTGATGCAATATCTGCAAGAAAACAAATTACTATCTACACAGCAACATGGCTTTGGACCCTTCCATAGTACTACCACAGCCCTTACCTTATTTATTAACACCTTAAATAACCACAAAAATAATGGACTAATCGTATCTGCTACATTCTTAGATTTATCCAAAGCTTTTGATATGGTCAACCATAAGAACTCCTTCACTCACTCTCTACCTTAAACCTCAGTTCATCTTCTATCTCTTGGTTTAAGAGCTATCTATCTGGTAGGCAGCAAGCAGTAAAGTGGCAAAACCAAATATCCTCCTTGCTGCCTGTTTCCCTAGGGATCCCTCAAGGCTCCATCTTAGGTTCTTTACTATTCACATTGTTCACCAGCCAACTCCCATCCACCAGACCCAAAGCCTCTATAGTGCAATATGCAGATGACACCAGTATTACATGTGCAGCCCCCACACTAGATCACCTCCTCTCCTAAACACAAGAATGCTTCTGTCTTGCCGAAACTTGGTTCTCCAAACAACAGATCATTCGTAACCCATCCAAAACTAAATTGCTCCTCTTTAGCTCCCACAGATCCTTTTCCCCCACTGACAGCTTTACTATTACCTTCAACAACAATAACGCTATTACCACTACCAATCACACCAAGCTGCTAGGTTTTGAAATCAACAACCACCTTATATTTATTTATTTATTTAACATTTGTTTACCAGGAAAGTCCGACTGGACACAGGTCCTTTTTCAGCAGAGGCCCGGGGAGAAAAGCTCCATGAGTAACAGTAAATTTTCATGCACACATTACAATAATCAAAATGTATAAAGTAAACACAATGTAGTATACATGAGAATATACAAATGTATTACATCTTGACAAAACCTAGGCTTTGAACATAGCTAGTACTATTTGTAGGTATGAATTATAACCTCCAAAACCACCTCCGAACACAAAATAAGGTTCTCATTGTCACATTCCACCACTGATAGTTGGTCATTATTATTGACAAAAACACCAGATGCGTAATAGTTACATATAAACGGTTTATATTTACACGGAAGCTTGTATTTCATCTGGTGGTGGATTTTATCAATAAATTGTGGTGGTGAATAATGACATTGGAGGAGAACCCTTTATTTGTACAGTTTAGCGGATTTTCCTTTTCGTGTACATAGGTATGAATTATGTCAAGATATAAGGTTGACAGTAGGAACAAAGGATTAAACACCAGGGAGAAGTTGGATATGTTTTGGGTACACTGTGATGTATCAGAGTGCTCATGAGGGGTTAGTACATGAACATAGCCACTTATTTTTTAGATAAGCTTTAAGTGATGGCTTAAAGTGGTTAGTGGATGAGATTGAGAGAATGGGGTTAGGAAGGCAGTTACATATACGAGATACATAGTTGGAAAATAAAGGTTCTCCTGCAGTGTTGTTGGCCTTGGAGATAATGAGTAAGTTTTTGTTGTTAGAGCGAAGTGGTCTGCTGGAACTGTAAGGAAGGATGAGATTTTGTAGTGTAGAGATTCTAATTGGTTGTGTTATAATTTTGTGAGTCCGAGAGAGTTGGCTGTAAAGAATAATGCTGGGAAGTTCAAGCCAGTTTAGTATCCTTAAAGCTGTACAATGATGTGTTCTATATAGGCAGTCAGATGCAAACCTAGCAATTTTATTATAACATGCTTTCAGCTTAGATAAGTCAGTTTTCCTTAGATTACTTAAATTTGCAGAGGCATATAGTAGAATGGAGAGCAGATGGGTTTGTGCTAATGTAATTTTGGCCATTGTAGTCAGGAACCTTTTGTGCCTAAATAGACTTTCAAGTTTCTTATGGACTTTTTATAGTTAGGGAAACATGCAAGTCAAATCTTAGGGTATTGTCTATTTCCACACCAAGAAACTTTGTATGGGTTGTTGGGGAGATCACAGTATTGTCTTTGGTTATTATGTTAAATGTTGAGCATGAGACAGATGTCTTGTTAGGTTGGAAGAGTAATAATTTTGTTTTGTTTGGGTTCAGGATTAGATGGGCATTGGCTAACCATGTTTCAACAGAAGTGAAAGATTCCTGTGTTTGATAATGAAGAGTTGATAGAGAAGTGGCAGCACAGATAAGTGTTGAATTATCTGCATACTGGTATTAGAGAACCATGTGGAGTAGCTGTGTGTAGGTTATTAGTCACAGATAAGTGTTGAATCATCTGCAGACTGTATTATAGAACCATGTGGAGTATGTGTGTGTGTAGATTATTAGTCACAGATAAGTGTTGAATCATCTGCAGACTGTATTATAGAACCATGTGGAGTAGGTGTGTGTAGATTATTAGTCACAGATAAGTGTTGAATCATCTGCAGACTGTATTATAGAACCATGTGGAGTAGGTGTGTGTAGATTATTAGTCACAGATAAGTGTTGAATCATCTGCAGACTGTATTATAGAACCATGTGGAGTAGGTGTGTGTAGATTATTAGTCACAGATAAGTGTTGAATCATCTGCAGACTGTATTATAGAACCATGTGGAGTAGGTGTGTGTAGATTATTAGTCACAGATAAGTGTTGAATCATCTGCAGACTGTATTATAGAACCATGTGGAGTAGCTGTGTGTAGATTATTAGTCACAGATAAGTGTTGAATCATCTGCATACTGTATTATAGAACCATGTGGAGTAGCTGTGTGTAGATTATTAGTCACAGATAAGTGTTGAATCATCTGCAGACTGTATTATAGAACCATGTGGAGTAGCTGTGTGTAGATTATTAGTCACAGATAAGTGTTGAATCATCTGCAGACTGTATTATAGAACCATGTGGAGTAGCTGTGTGTAGATTATTAGTCACAGATAAGTGTTGAATCATCTGCAGACTGTATTATAGAACCATGTGGAGTAGGTGTGTGTAGATTATTAGTCACAGATAAGTGTTGAATCATCTGCAGACTGTATTATAGAACCATGTGGAGTAGCTGTGTGTAGATTATTAGTCACAGATAAGTGTTGAATCATCTGCAGACTGTATTATAGATAGAACCATGTGGAGTAGCTGTGTGTAGATTATTAGTCACAGATAAGTGTTGAATCATCTGCAGACTGTATTATAGAACCATGTGGAGTAGGTGTGTGTAGATTATTAGTCACAGATAAGTGTTGAATCATCTGCAGACTGTATTATAGAACCATGTGGAGTAGCTGTGTGTAGATTATTAGTCACAGATAAGTGTTGAATCATCTGCAGACTGTATTATAGAACCATGTGGAGTAGCTGTGTGTAGATTATTAGTCACAGATAAGTGTTGAATCATCTGCAGACTGTATTATAGAACCATGTGGAGTAGGTGTGTGTAGATTATTAGTCACAGATAAGTGTTGAATCATCTGCAGACTGTATTATAGAACCATGTGGAGTAGCTGTGTGTAGATTATTAGTCACAGATAATTTATTTTATTTATTTTTATTTATTTTACATTTGTTAACCGGGCTGGTCCAGCTGGATACATGTCTATTTTCAGTGGAGGCCCGAGGAGAAAAGCTCCGCTATCTACTACATGATAATTAACAGTAAATTTTCAAAATACATACACATGTTCACGCTTGACTGGCAGTATGATACAGAATATTTAGGAGTAGGCATGGAAAAGCTGCGCTATCTACTACATGCTAATTAACAGTAAATTGTCAAATACATACACATATTCACTCATGACTGACAGTATGATACAGAATATTTAGGAATAGGCATGGAGAAATAGTACACAATGTAAAGGATATACAATCAAACACAGTACTTAGGACATTTGTATGAGATAGAAAGAGGAAGGTAAAAGGGATAGTGCTATAGATAGAGTACCATAATGGATAGAGTAATATAGTTGAAAGTTGGTTATTAAAATAGGCAATGTAAAGTAGATTAGAGAAAAGTTGCAAGATAAAGGGCTTGTCTTAGTAGTATAGGTCTGAAAAGCATAAAGTTGGAAAAGAGAAAGATATGTGCATAGGAGATGGGAGCCAAGATAATCAGCTTGGGTAGTCACAGAACAAAGCCAGTGGTTGGTTAGGTAGTGTTTTAGTTTAGTTTTAAATATAGAGATGGAGGTTTGGGATGTGTGAGGTTGGGAGGAAGTAGGTTCCATTTTTAC